>NC_092231.1:20565893-20618393 GCF_036320965.1 Panulirus ornatus | reverse complement strand
ATGTGTATGGGGGGGGGGGGGGGGGGCCATTTCTTTCGTCTGTTTCCTTGCGCTACCTCGCAAACGCGGGAGACAGCGACAAAGTATAAAAAAAAAAAAAAAAAAATATATATATATATATATATATATATATATATATATATATATATATATATATATATATATATATCAGTATTTAGATTCTCGCGTAAGGGTACTGTGGGCCATACTCTGCCCAGCAAAAGTATATTCCACTTGGGGTTAATCACAGAGGTAACACTATTTCCCACTTCACTTATCACTCTTTAATATCATCTGAAGGTCTTATATTTCGGGCGGCGATATATTCCCTTGATTAAATGGTGGCTTGGTGGATGGGTCAAAACAGTTTGGGTGCACAAGCTGATTGTCACCCAGTCCTCTGGTATGGAGACGTTACACCAAATGACCCGTCGACAGGTTCTCATGTGGTGGCCCAAGAATCCAAAACAGTGGGGCCCGGCTCTCAAGTAGGGGTCGGGGTGTCTGTGTCCAGGGGTCGGCTGCGATATAACTTGTCTTGGCCTTGTACTGAGAAGGCGCTGGCTCTAACAGCGGTGGTTTACGTCCCGAGCGAAGCCAAGAGCAGTGAAACAGCTTCTCTAACACAAAGTGACGTCACTTCTCTAGAACAGAATGACGATGTCAACTGTCTTCTTGCTGCAGGTGGAGGTACCAGAACACTAGAGTGTATCTCAAGTTTGTCCAACTGAGCCAACCATTTCCAGGCTTTGACCATATCACACCTCCTAATGATGTCATTTCACCTTAAACTTCTATGGACGTTCCAAAGATCGTTGAAAACCGTGTCTAAACCTTAGCATTTGTCAGCTGGTGTCATGGTGACTAACCCCAAAGGAAGTACTGAAGCCTACCTCAAATATGATTATTTGTCGGAGATCAACTTTTCCATCCACACCATCCTGTGTGCGTAAGACTTAGCTCAGCAGGGGCTCTTGTTAATAACTGTTCGCTCTCGGTGTTATATAGAGACCAGATCCTCATTTGTAGGTAAAAGAGTAAACTATATTAAGTTACTGACAAGTTCATGTTTCAGTGCATGCTTGTTAAAACTTCCCATTGTTAAAAAAACAAACAAAAAAACTGGTCATAAAGACTTTGCTTCTCGTGTCTATAAAGAACTGTTAATCATTCCTATCGCTACTTCAGTAAAATACCATCTCTAGTTTCCATTAAAATTTTCAGAGGATTAATAGCAAGAGAGCACCATTTATTTTTTCACCTGTCACTGTTCAATGAAGTACAGTTCAACTGTGTATTCGGAAAGATTTGCTCAATGTCTATGGGCAAAATTCTGATATACTAGTATCAAAACTTACTGCGACTTTATTTTTTCTTTCTTATACTGCACATCTACACTCATTTACGTCAACTTAAATAAATGAGCTTGCGTTGAGTTCTAACAGATGGAAATGAGGTATTGGCTTCATAGTTCAGATATAAATTTACGTAGTTTCACACTAGAAACAGAACCTGAGTTCACTGAAGTAATTTCTGTTACTACCGCAGTCTTCTGCGACCTTCGTGTTCCCATCTCTCTATAATCTAACAGCATATATACTTGCCGATACTCCACCAAGCAACTGTGGGCTACCCTACCCCTACAAAGCTGTACTACATACAGAGCATCTTCTATACAGTGCTTCCTACAAGGGACAAATGACACTAATCGCCTTCAAAGCCATTCACTGGCATCTCTACTTCTTAGCAATATGGGAAATAATTCTACTAACGGTTTCCCTGTACTTATCTAATAACCCCCTTACATCTGCGATGCCTAACATCATCATCATCATCCCCCCCCCCCCAAGGCTTGGGTCAGCTCCATCACCTGACAGAACTGTCCAATCTGCTCATGTAGACGCAGGGATCTACCGTGCACCTCACTTCCACAACATAAACAGAATAAAATAAAAGAAAAAAGTTCTGGTGAGTCTGGGAGATGATTAATCAGCGTCGCCAGGTTAGTGAGAGGACCCGTTATGACCTGGGATAGGTACAGACTACTCTCTAGGTGACATGAGGCAAAAAACTATCAATATTATCATGTGATGGAATAGGCCCAATGGTTTGAACGTATTGCAGGAACATCAGTATGACAACCGTCACACTATTTTCAGGTCTTTATTCATACGGTCTTTCACTGCTTCCAGCAACTTACCTCCCACACCATATACTCTTAATACCTTCTACAGAGCATCTCTATTTACTCTATCATATGCCTTCCCCTGATCCATAAATGCTACATACAAATCCATCTGTTTTTCTAAGTATTTCTCACATACATTCTTCAAAGCAAACACCTGATCCACACATCCTCTACCACTTCTGAAAGCTTATATATATATATATATATATATATATATATATATATATATATATATATATATATATATATATATATCCCTGGGGATAGGGGAGAAAGAATACTTCCCACGTATTCCCTGCGTGTCATAGAAGGCGACTAAAAGGGAAGGGAGCGGGGGCTGGAAATCCTCCCCTCTTGTTTTTTTTTTTTTTTTCTCAAAGAAGGAACAGAGAAGGGGGCCAGATGAGGATATTCCCTCAAAGGCCCAGTCCTCTGTTCTTAACGCTACCTCGCTAACGCGGGAAATGGCGAATAGTATGAAAGAAAGATATATATATATATATATATATATATATATATATATATATATATATATATATATATATATATATATATATGGAGAGATAGATAGATAGATAGATATATGTGGTGTGAGGTGGTTTGATTGAGAGAGCAAAAGACGGTGCATTGAAATGGTTGGATATTTGAAGAAACACTTGAGCAATTGGGGCCTGAACATACAGGAGGGTGAGAGGGGTGCAAGGAATAGTGTGAATTGGAACGATGTGGTATACCGGGGTCAACATGCTGTCAATGGACTGAACCAGCGCATGTGAAACCTCTGGAGTAAACCATGGAAAGGTCTGTGGGGCCTGGATGTAGATAGGGAGCTGGATTCAGTGCATTACACATGACAGCTAGAGACTGAGTGTGAAAGATTTGGCCTTATTTGTCTGTTTTCCTGGTGCTACCTCGCTGAAGCAGGGGGTTGTCATGCTGTTTTCTGTAGGGCAGGTTAGCACAAGGGATGGATGAAGGCAAGCAGCATGACTATGTACATGTCTATATATCTGTGTATGTGTAAATGTGAATATGTAGATATGTATATGTATGTGTATGTATGGGCATTTATGTATACATGTATATGTATATACATATGAAAGGAGGTGTGGATCAGGTATTTGCTTTGAAGAATGTATGCGAGAAATACTTAGATAAACAGATGGATTCGTATGTAGCATTTTATGGATCTCGAATAGGCACATGACAGGGTTGAGAGAGATGCTTCATGGAAGGTTTTATGGGTATATGGTGTGGGAGGTAAGTTGCCAGAAGCAGTGAAAAGTTTTAATCAAGGATGTAAGGCATGTGTATGAGTAAGAAGATAAGTTAGTGGCTGGTTCCCAGTGAATGTCAGTTTGCGGCAGGGGTGCGTGATGTCTCCATGGTTGTTTAACTTAGTTCATGGATTGGGTGGTTAGGGAAGTGAATGCAAGAGTTTTGGAGAGAGGGGCAAGTATGTGGTCTGTTGTGGATGAAAGGGCTTGGGAAGTGAGTCAATTGTTGTTCACTAATGATAAAGCACTGGTGGCCAATATGGGTGAGAAACTGCACAGGTTGGTGACTGAGTTTGGTAAAGTGTGTTAAAGGAGAAAGCTGAGAGTAAATGTGAATAAGAGCAAGGTTATTAGGTTCAGTAGGGTTAAGAGACAAGTCAATTGGAAGGTAAGTTTGAATGGGGAAAACTGGAGGAAGTGAAGTGTTTTAGATATCTGGGAGTGGACTTGGCAGCAGATGGAACCATCGAAGTGGAAGTGAGACAAAGGGTGGGGGAGGGGGCGACGTTTCTGGTAGCGTTGAACAATGTGTGGAAGCAACAATGTTATCTCGGACAGCAAAAATGGGTATGTTTGAAGGAATAGTGGTTCCAACGATATTATAGAGTTACGAGGCATAGGCTATAGATAGAGTTGAACGGAGGAGGGTGGTTGTGTTGAAAATGAAATGTTTGACGACAATATGTGATAATAAAAAGAGTGTGGTTGAGATAGCAGAAGAAGGTGTATTGAAATGGTTTGGACGCATGGAGAGAATGAGTGAGGAAAGATTGACAAAGAGGATATATGAGTCAGAGGTGGAGGGAAGAAGTAGAAGAGGGAGACCAAACTGGAGGATGGAGTGAAAAAGATTTTGAATGATCAAGGCCTGAACGTACAGGAGAGTGAAAGGTTGGTGTTTTGTTCTGCAGGAGTAACTGTCCATTCAATGTAACTGGTAGGTGCGAGTTGGACTTGTGTATGTCGGTCAAGACTGCACCAGTTGGTAAGACAGAATATTGTCTCAAGAAGTTGTTACTTTGAAAGAGTCCAGCTTGTCCCTTCTACTGAGTGTAGTGCAGTCCTGGGCTGCAGGAACACCAGGAAAAGGGGTCCTGGTATTAATCAGGACCCTTTCAGAATGGTACCCTTGGGTATATATATGTATATATATTGTGAGACGAAGGGTATTCGAGTACTTATTATTTCGAATAGTTGTTTCCTATTATACAGTCCCTTAGCTTAGCGGTTAGCATGCCTGCCTCTTGCACAAGGGGTCCCAGGTTCGATCCTGGCTGTTGGAGCTTTGTATGATATATATATATATATATATATTTTTTTTTTTTTGCTTTGTCGCTGTCTCCCGCGTTTGCGAGGTAGCGCAAGGAAACAGACGAAAGAAATGGCCCAACCCACCCCCATACACATGTATATACATACGTCCACACACGCAAATATACATACCTACACAGTTTTCCATGGTTTACCCCAGACGCTTCACATGCCCTGATTCAATCCACTGACAGCACATCAACCCCGGTATACCACATCGCTCCAATTCACTCTATTCCTTGCCCTCCTTTCACCCTCCTGCAGGTTCAGGCCCCGATCACACAAAATCTTCTTCACTCCATCTTTCCACCTCCAATTTGGTCTCCCTCTTCTCCTCGTTCCCTCCACCTCCGACACATATATCCTCTTGGTCAATCTTTCCTCACTCATTCTCTCCATGTGCCCAAACCATTTCAAAACACCCTCTTCTGCTCTCTCAACCACGCTCTTTTTATTTCCACACATCTCTCTTACCCTTACGTTACTTACTCGATCAAACCACCTCACACCACACATTATCCTCAAACATCTCATTTCCAGCACATCCATCCTCCTGTGCACCACTCTATCCATAGCCCACGCCTCGCAACCATACAACATTGTTGGAACCACTATTCCTTCAAACATACCCATTTTTGCTTTCCGAGATAATGTTCTCGACTTCCACACATTCTTCAAGGCTCCCAGAATTTTCGCCCCCTCCCCCACCCTATGATCCACTTCCGCTTCCATGGTTCCATCCGCTGCCAGATCCACTCCCAGATATCTAAAACACTTCACTTCCTCCAGTTTTTCTCCATTCAAACTGACCTCCCAATTGAATTGTCCCTCAACCCTACTGTACCTAATAACCTTGCTCTTGTTCACATTTACTCTTAGCTTTCTTCTTTCACACACTTTACCAAACTCAGTCACCAGCTTCTGTAGCTTCACACCCAATCAGCCACCAGTGCTGTATCATCAGCGAACAACAACTGACTCACTTCCCAAGCTCTCTCATCCACAACAGACTGCATACTTGCCCCTCTTTCCAAAACTCTAGAGGGGCAGTATATATATATATATATATATATATATATATATATATATATATATATATATATCAGTGTCCATCAATGAAATTGGTGCAAAGTGGTTGTGGCACAACCATACAGGATAAACATGAAATAAAACCATAAAAACTGCATATTCACCACCAACTAGTACTTTATTGGTTTCCTTCTCTTCTTTATACATTCCTTGAAATGACTAGGAACTTAATCAGTCAGGTTATGGAGCCATCTACAGTCCATCTTACCCCAAATTTCACGAATAGCCACCTCCAGCTCAGGCAACGATGAAGTATCCTTGTTATGTAATTTCATTTCCATAAGTGCCCACACATTTTCTATTGGATTCAAATCTAGTGAATTTCCCAGCCAGTCAGTGAAAACCTCCACTGCACAGTCCTTTATCCAATCTGTGATTAGTTTAGTAGCGTGGCAGGGAGCCCCAACCTGCAAGAACACTTTGGTTTTGCACTTTTTGAATGAATCTGGAAGATGGTCACAGTTGATTGAAGTGCCTATATCTGTTCATAGTTTCATTCTTTGGCAACACTACAAAAACCCTAACACCATTATAACTGAAATCCCATGCCATAAGCAAAGCGGGGAACTTTACAGAGCATGCAATACACTTGGGGTTAAATGGATTACAACTTGGTCGCCTGTATTCATGCCCTCCACAGATGCCTGTGACAGAAAAGGTGGATTCATCACTTCACAAGACTTTTCTGAAATTAACATGTCCTACACTACATATTTCTTGCAAAAATTTATTCCTTTCTTCTGGTGCTTATGGGTATCTGGTTTCAGACACAGCCTGCAGCTCTAGTACTTAAGTTCCTTGTGAATGGCTATGCACTATCCTTGCTGACGGATCAGAAAGAAGTCTGAGTTTTCTTTTAATTCCTCTGTACTCAAACATGGTCCTGCATCCACTTGACTTTAAGAACATTTGGAGTACATGGATAGTTTTTTCTGGCCTTTCCAGGGCATTTCACGTGGGTCAGTGTAACTGTGCTGCCGCTAACATTAAATTTCTCCACCCACCGTTGTACTAATCTCAAGCTCACAATGGTAATATTAGATAGTTCCTTAAGTGGCATATTTCTCTTGTAAATTGTTTTTATAGAAGCTATTTTGTCACTTGTACGGTGAGTATTTCCAACCATAGTAGGTGACAGATACATAAAAAGGAAAACAACGAAAATCTAGGGCACAAGTGGAGGGCACAATAAAACAATTTCGCCTTCTACAACAGCTAAACTGCTACTGAGACGGGCTCATGGGGTATGCCAGCACATCACATAGTTACCACTGCTTGCTAGAGGGTGCCAACTTTTGGCAGACACCAATACTATTTCAGGTGGGGTAAAGTGATATGTCAGTATAGCTGGTATGGGTCTGCTCATGTTAACTTCAATGGTAGACACTGTATGTATGTATGTATGTATGTATGTATGTATGTATGTATGTATGTGTGTATATATATATATATATATATATATATATATATATATATATATATATATATATATATATATATATATATATATTTCTTTATTATACATATTCACTGTTTCCCTCGTCAGCGAGGTAGCACCAGGAAACAGAGGAAGAATGACCCATCCACGCATATACACAAATATATACATAAATGCCCACATATGCACATATTCATACATATACATATCAACATATACATACACAGACATATACATACACATTGTACATATTCATACTTGCTTGCCTTCATCCATTCCTATCCCTACCCTACCCCACAGGAAAATAGCATCACTATCCCCTGCTACAGCGAGGTAGCGCCAGGAAAACAGACAAAAAAGGCCACATACATTCACACTCAGTCTCTATCTGTCATGTGTAATGCACTGAAACCACAGCTTCCTATCTACATCCAGGCCCAACAGACCTTTCCATGGTTTACCCCAGACACTTCACATGCCCTGGTTCAGTCCACTGACAGCACATCAACCCTGGTATACCACATCATTCCAATTCACTCTATTCCTTGCATGCTTCTCACTCTTCTGTATATTCAGGTCCCGATCGCTCAAAATCTTTTTCACTCCATCCTTCCACCTCCAATTTGGTCTCCCGCCTCTCCTTGTTCCCTCTAACTCTGACACATATATCCTCTGAGTCAATCTTTCCTCACTCATTCTCTTCTTATCCCTGGGGATATTCCCTGCATGTCGTAGAAGGGAATTAAAGGGGGTGGGGGCTGGAAACCCCCCTACGTGTATTTAAATTTCTGCAGAAGGAGTCAAGTGAGGAGTGCTCATCCTCCTTGAAGGCTCAGATTGGGGTGTTTGATATATATATACATATTTTCATTTTCTTTTATTTCTATTATACTTAATCATTGTCTCCCGTGTTAGCGAGATAGCGCAAGGAAACAGACGAAAGAATGGCCCAACCCACCCATATACACATGTATATACATAAACGCCCACACATGCACATATACATACCTATACATTTCAACATATACATACACAGACATATACATATATACACATGCACATATTCATATTTGCTGCCTTCATCCATTCCCGTCACCAACCTGCCTCACATGAAGTAGCACTAGGAAAACACAAAAATGGCCACTTTCATTCACACTTAGTCTCTAGCTGTCATGTGTAATGCACCAAAACCACAACCAAGCCCCACAAAACTTTCCATGGTTTACCCTAGATGCTTCACATGCCCTGGTTCAATCCATTGACAGCACTTCCACCCCGGTATACCACATCGTTCCAATTCCCTCTATTCCTTGCACGCCTTTCACCCTCCTGTATGTTCAGGCCCCGATCGCTCAAAGTCTTTTTCACTCCATTCTTCCACCTCCAATTTGGTCTTCCACTTCTCCTTGTTCCCTCCACCTCTGACACATATATCCTCTCGGTCAATCTTTCCTCACTCATTCTCTCCATGTGACCAAACCATTTCAAAACACCCTCTTCTTCTCTCTCAACCACACTCTTTTTATTACCACACATCTCTCTTACCCTTTCATTACTTACTCGATCAAACCACCTCACACCACATATTGTCCTCAAACATCTCATTTCCAGCACATCCACCCTCCTCCGCACAACTCTATCTATAGCTCATGCCTTGCAACCATTGTTGGAACCACTATTCCTTCAAACATACCCATTTTTGCTCTCCAAGATAATGTTCTTGCCTTCCACACATCCTTCAACGTTCCCAGAACCTTCACTCCCTCCCCCACCCTGTGGCTCACTTCCGCTTCCATGGTTCCATCTGCTGCTAAATCCACTCCCAGATATCTAAAACACTTCACTTACTCCAGCTTTCCTCCATTTAAACTTACCTCCCAAATGACTTGACCATCAACCCTACTGTACCTAATAACCTTGCTCTTATTCACATTTACTCTCAGCTTTCTTCTTTCCCACACTTCACCAAACTCAGTCACCAGCTTCTGCAGTTTCTCACCCGAATGAGCCACCAGCACTGTACAGCCAACAACAACTGACTCACTTCCCAAACCCTCCCATCCACAACAGACTGGATACTCGCCCCTCTCTCCAAAACTCTTGCATTCACCTCCCTAACAACCCCATCCATAAACAAATCAAACAACCATGGAGACATCATGCACCCATGCAGCAAACCGACATTCACTGGGAACCAATCACTTTCCTCTCTTCCTACTCGTACACATGCCTTACACTCTCAGTAAAAACTTTTCACTGCTTCTAACAACTTGCCTCCCACACAATATACTCTTAATTCCTTACACGTAGCATCTCTATCAACTCTATCATATGCCTTCTCTAGATCCATAAATGTTACCTACAAATCCATTTGTTTTTCTAAGTATTTTTCACATACATTCTTCAAAGCAAACACCTGATCCACACATTCTCCACTACTTCTAAAACCACACTGCTCTTACCCAATCTGATGCTCTGTACATGCCTTCACCCTCTCAATCAATACTCTCCCATATAATTTTCCAGGAATACTCAACAAACTTATACCTCTGTAATTTGAACACTCACCTTTAGCCTTTTTTTTTTCATTATACTTTGATGCTGTCTCCCTTGTTAGAGCAAGGAAACAGTGGAAAGAATGGCCCAACCCACCCACATACACATGTATATATATAAACGCCCACACATGCACATATACATACCTATACATTTCAATGTATACACACATATACATACAAAGACATATACATAGATACACATGCACATATTCATACATGCTGCCTTCATCCATTCCAGCCGCTACCCCTCCACACATGAAATGATACCCCCCCTCCCACGTGCACACGAAGTAGCACTGGAAAAGGACAACAAAGGCCACATTCATCCACATTCAGACTCTAGCTGTCATGTGTAATGCACCTAAACCCCAGCTCCCTTTCCACATCCATTCCTGGTGCTACTCCTGTGGTCTACCCCATACCACAGGAAACAGCATCACTACCCCCTGCTTCAGTGTTACTGGACTCCACCTACTAGAGTTTGCACCATGAGTAAGAAGCCACGTATGGCGAGGCTGTATCACTGGGTGTATAGACTCTTCGAACAATTCCTCATTCCAAAAGGGTCTGTCATCTTGCTGACTGAAAGCAGTGCAGCCTTGGAGCTGCAGCACCTAATGGAAAGAGGGTGCTGGGTGCCCAATGCCAGGATTGTTTCTTAGAAAAGTGTTCTGGGCAATTATGTTTGAATGAAAGCATACATATAGGGGAAGCTAAATCATTACTGTAGACAACATGTTAGTGCAGCAAAAACTGTGGAATAGTGCTAGTCCTCCAAGTTGAGGAAATATAAATAAAAATGTTTAACAGTCATCCTTAACATTAATGCACTCCATGTCCTCAACTAGAATAACTTGTGGATAATGTGTTTCAGAGATGATAATGTCTGCATCCCTATCATCTTCCTCTTTCTCTTCAGGATCATCAAACTTCTCTGCAGCAGAGCGTGATATGATAAGGTCCTGGTTTTTTTGTTGGCGAGCTAACTTCCTTCTACACTGACGTTCACTGTGACGCGTAAGGCTATCTTTGCGACTGAAACGTTGGCCACAGCGTGAACATACAAATGGTTTTTCTCCTGAATGAACTATCAGGTGGCTCATCAACACACTCTTGCCAAAGAAGGTCTTGTGGCATTCTGGACACTCGTATGGCCTTTCTCCAGTGTGAACTTTCATATGGTTCATTAAAGTTCTTTTTCGGGTGAAAGGTTTTTGGCATTCTAAACACTGGTATGGTTTCTCACCTGTGTGCAGTCTCAAGTGGTTTACTAAAGTATTCTTCTCGTAGAAGCCTTTTTCGCACTGTGGACACTGATATGGTTTCTCACCTGTATGTACTCTAAGGTGTTTCACTAAATTACTTTTATCAGAGAAAGTTTTTTCACATTCTGGACATGGATATGGCTTCTCACCTGTGTGTACTCGCATGTGCCTTTTAAGATCATATTGTTTCATAAAACTTCTCTCACACTCTAAACATTTGAATGGTTTCTCTTCTGTGTTTATGATAATTTGTACCTTGTCGTCAGAACTGTTTAAATATACATCATTGCATGGAGAATACGGCCCTTGTTCTTCCTCCATGCTGCAGTCTGCTGTATGAACACAACAGTTTATAGCATATTGTGGCTCACTGTCAGTCCGCAGCTGCTGCCCATGACACCAGCAGATACTTAGTGAGTGAACACCAGAGTAGTAGTGCCTGACTCTGGCTGAGGAGTATGTGAAATGTACAGCAAACACATCCTAGATCACTTGTAGTGTAGAGTTGGTGAGACGAGCCAGCCAGGACCCGTCAGTGGTGGAGCGACTGCTGTTCTCACATCTGCCTTCCCCAGGGTCTCAGGGGAATCCACCAGTCATGTCAGGTGAGGTACCTATCCTATGCAGAAAGAAATTAATTGTAGTTGAAAATGAAACAAACTGTGATGTTTCTGGAGAATAAGTCCTGCTAACACAATGCACTTTCAGGTTTGAATAATGTTAAGATAATACTTACTCCAATACTGGCATATACTGTTCAAGATTATTCCTGAAAATGTTTGTCTTTGGTAATGTGAGGCATGAGAAGTCTGAGTCCACAACAAAACGTACCAGTTAAAAAGCATGTCAGTATATGCTTACCAGTATGAGCAATTTTTTTTCATTATGCATATGCCTCAAAATGCTGGAGTTTGGATGTTACTACAGAAGAAAGCAAATATATATGAAAGTGCTTGTATGTTACAACATCATATACATTTGTGTACTACCATAAGTTCTTTTTTGTATCCATCTGTGTGCACCTTAATTATTCTTTGTGTGTGATTACCTGTTTGTGAGAATGAGAAGGGATCATTACTCCAAAATGTCTCACCTCTTTGCCTCTCATCTCCATTACAGTTCTGCAAATATCTGTTCAATTATTTCAACATTTGCTTTCTCTTCCCTTGTACACTTGACCACTCATGTTACTACAGAAAGGTTTTATCACGTTTCTTGACCTATTGCTTAAGGTCAAACCTTGTCAATGGGCATACATCCACGAGATAACTACCACTCCCAAGATACTAACATGGATATTTTCACATGGACATTATTTTGAGTAACAGGAATCTTCTTCTGATTAAGAATTATATTCAAGTGCTTCAAAAATAATCATTCGTAACTTCAGTTAGCAGAGTTTCCATTTGGAGGTAATAAAGCAGATCTGTGCTAGCCATGTTTGAAGAACCTGATCTAAGTGACCTATTCAAAAGCTGTACAAGAAAACACACAAAACCATGTACCAATAGATACAGAGCAAAAGACTTTCTCCATGGGTATTATATTTTGCAGAGGGACTGCAATCTATCCATTAAATCTTAGTTATCTGAAATGTGCTATCTGATTTCTACATTACCATACAATCAGTTAATGCTACTTCAGATGAACTCAAAACCCTCAGTAAGAAAAAATAGACATTATTTGCATTTCATAATCACCTTAACAGATAACGGGAGCAGAAGCTTATCTATGCCTCATTTATCCAGATCTTGGTTTAACAGGTTCTGGTTTATTCCAAACAAAAGTTCTGGATCCAGTGATTCATTGTTTCTGTGCTGTGCAACTTAGACAAAAAAATAACCATAAACTCAAAGAAAATCAAACCATCAAAGCCTTCTGAGAACAACAAATTTTGTATACATGGGTTTGGAGGAGAGAGATATAAAGTTAAAAGGGGAAGGGAGAGGAATGCAAAGGCAGAAAAGCTAGCCAAGTATGAGTGTATGAGTGTCACTGACCTTCAGAGCAGGTTGTGTAACAAAGTAACAACTTTTGGCAATTCTAGGAACATTGTGGGTAGGTCAGAAGGGATGCAAATAACAATAGTGTGAGGGAAAATGTATTGTAATACAAGTGAGTAAAAGGATTAGGTTAGTTCTAAGTTAAAGTAATGGAATGCAAAACTGGTTCTGAAGACTTAGGAGAAAATGAGGCAGTGGTGGGCCATTTTAAGTTTCCAAACCTGAACAGGAAATTCTGAATTCATTGTTAAGAATACAAGGAGCATCACCATGTGCTTGTCTAAGGCCTTGATAACTGATGTCATAGAGGGCTTTACTTTCTTAGCATTTAATCCTCCCTGCTACTTGTTCATCCATGGGACCAGAAATATTCTTTCTTTTTTAATTTACAACACTTCTGGACATTTCTCACCGGAGTAACCACCTCTGAGTCGTCTGCAAATATCTTACCTGTACTGCCTATCCCAATATCCAAACCATTAAGACAAAAATATGAAAAGCAACGGTTATAATGCTTATCATCTAGGCTCACCTCTTCTTACAATGTCATTCCAATCTTCCTCAACTTAAAACTACTCTCTTCTCCTGATCATTTAGCCATTAACTGATCCATTGAAAAGCGTCTTGAGATACCAAGTGGTTTTAATTTATGAATATATCAAAAGCCCAAAAAATAACAAGATAAACTTTTGCAGTATATTCATTCTTATCTACCACATCTGTGATTAATTTGAAAAATGTCCAGTAAATTAATAACAAGCTACTTGACCTAAACCTATGCCAAGAATCATGAATCTATCTCTTTCCATCCAGATGTTTCTGTACATGATTAAATCAGATAAGCATTCAAAGTAATGGTTTGAACATTTACCCTTGTGGCATACTTCTTCTTAAACTAAGACATTCTGCTTTACCTCAACTTATAATATTATTCATTGCTACTGGTCATTCAGCCATTACCTGACCCAATGAAGAACCTATCTTGAAATACCACATGATTTAAATTCATAACCTTATGAAAAGTCTTACTGATATCATATCAAGATTAGCTATATCTTCATGCTTATCCACCATATTTGTAATCCATAAAAAAAAGTAAATATAGCAGTCGAACTACATGACCTAAAATATTCTACTATGCAAAACATCTCAAAAAATTTCTTTTCAACAATATGTTTCTGTACATGATTTTTTTTTAACATTCTTCTAAATATCTTCCCAACAAAGGTTGTTTCACAAAGAAGGTTTTAGTTTTAAGAAACTTTCTTTTTCCCTTATCATAATGCTGTTATCATACAACCTTTTCTCCAGCCCTAGAATTTTTTTGAAAGAGAAAAAATCTACAAAAGGTAAAGCCTAAATAAAAAATTAACCAGTTCTTCCCCATTATAAGGATCCTGTCATTTAACCCCTAACATCTGAAACAGTATATATGCAAGCTCCTAACATGGCTTCTGTAACTGTACTTTGATGTGTTACTTAACCATACAACACAGAGGAAGGTACAGCCCTATCCTTCCTAAGTGTGTTTGCTTGCCACTTTCCACAACGCTGCCATGCAATCACATGTGCTCAAGGTGGCCAAGTCAGTGATTGTCTCTCGGTCATTAATGATGATGAGGTTGATTTGGTGAATGCGGAACATGATTTTGATCCCAACAGAAAAATGATCTTGATTATGATAGAGAACATAGGAGTGGAATATACTAAAACAAGTGATAAGCATAAATGTAGATGGTTCAGGTCATTGTGCAGTGAAGAACTAAAGTGCAACCAATGTATATGAAAATCTTAAAACAAAATTTAATCAATAAGTGATTTATTTGAAAATTATATAAGCCATCTTTAAAAATTCAATGGCACTTGCTGTAGCAATTTACATCATAATCTATCATTCACTAGTTATCATATTACAAAGTCTCCAAGAACATTAGGTGCATTATCATAGAGTGAAAACTAATACTTGCGTGAGGTACATAATCTAGACATGTTTGTGGTTGGATGCACGGTGATGACATTCTGTCACATCAACAGCAATAATGCAGTCATTCCATTATTCTCTGACACACAGACTTTATATGTCTGTGCAGCACCAAAAAAACTAAGTTTGCTTGAATCTTTTGTTCTATAACTTTTCTTGATACTTCCTATCTATTAAAAAAACTAAAATATCTTTTGAGTTTTTTGATAAACATAAACCATCTAAATTTTAGGGCTTTGCATCTCAGGGGAAAGTGATCTGAGCCCCTGCATTTTTCTGCTTTATACTATACCCTTATAACTTTCTGACTATCAGCTTTCCTAGTTTCTAATCTTGCAATGCACACAACTTTTTCTCCTTATCTGAAAAGTTAGCTCTAGTCGGTTTTTCATTGTAAAGACTATCCTGTCTTCTGACAAGTTAAATCCAGTCACCTTTTCATCTGTAAAGACTGATCTTATAATCTAGCACATGGTCATCTCTTGGTTATCATGTATGAAGATAACATTTGATTCTAAAGTCATTATTCTCTCGGTTAACATCTATCAAGATAACATTTGATTCTACAGGCCTTATTCTATCAAAGATCAAGATAACATTTTATTCTATAGGCCTTACTCTATCACAGGATTTTCTTGAATTCATAGAAGCACAATTGCTTTGGAAACTACTGGTTGAGTTAATCTCCTCTGTACTCCCTTCTTTTTCCTAATTTGATTAGGTTGTCTCATGTACCTTTAGCATGGCAATTTTCCATAAAACTGAAAAATTCTAAAAATTTTCTAGTCTAACCATTCACATAAGAATTTTATTTGAAAAAATGATACTTCTTACCCTAGAAGTCCCTTTTATCTTTATGAAGCCCTGCAGCACTCAGATAGCTGGCTTAGACCACAGGTTAGGACTACAGGTCATAAAATGGTATGGCATTGTGTGTGTACCTATGTGCATAGCTGTTGACATCCGGCACTCAAGGTGGAACTAGAGTTCTGATTCAGGAGCATCAAAATGGTGCCTGGAACCATCTTCTACCCTTCATATTCGGGTTGTTGGTCTTGCTTTTTGCCTCATCACAATGGGCCTATTGACCTAGTCCTACCATCTTATCCTTACAAGCCCCATACACCTTTTCTAATCCCAATTATTCCCTTTGAATAATTCTCTTACCATCTCCTATCTTTATGATAATTTATAATATATCTCCTATCTTTATGATAATTTACAATATAATCATAAAAAAGGTCAACAAATCAATGACCCCTAGTCCCTGGCACCATGGGGTGCTAAGAATCTCCAGGTTCCAGCCAATGAGAAGGAAGGCTTAGACAGTAGTAGTAGCAGCCCATCCAATGACCTTTCCCTCTCTAAAAGACCTGTCTCTTTTTCTATTAACTACACCAACATTCGTCATCTCTACAGTAATCTCTCTTCTGTTGAATGCCATTTGTCAAGTGCCCCTTAATATCTTACTTCTCTCTAAGTACCAAATGTCTAATGTTCTCACAAACCCCTTTTCATACCCAACTATAATCTCCACACATCTCCACATCTCTGTGTGTTTGTGATTATTCCAACATCCACACACCTGTAGCATGCTTCAAGGACTTGAGTTCCTTAACTCTGATGTTAACTGGTTCAAAGCCTATCTCCCAACTACTGCTGTTTTCCTTTGTTTTGCCTCCTGCTCTCCCAATTTCACACATTTTATATCTTTCTTCAGCTATAAAAACTCCTGCCATGAGGGTGTGATATCCTCTCACCCACAAACCAAGAACCTCTACCTAGAAGATCATCTATGAGGCAAAGCTTGTCTTTATTTCAAGAAAGTGCAGTAAACTCTCCTCTTTATCTGGTCTTTAGCTTGAAGCATTGCTAACAATTTCTGTTGCTCTACCTTTCCTTCACTTTGCCGTTCTGATGGTCTCTCCCTTACACAAAGCAACTCCCTTTGGTTCTCAATTCTTCTTTAGCTCTGCCTTGAATGACTCTAATATTCCTTCACTTCCTGATGCTCCTCTTACTAACCCTATGCCCCTCCCTGTAGTCTCTTTTTGACCTGTCCGCAAAGTACTTCTCTCCCTGGACACAAGAAAAGCTTATGTACTTGATGACATTCATCCCTGTGAGTTCAAACAGTGTGCCTTTCAACTTGCACCTGTGCTTGCTCATCTGATCTCCTTGTTTCAAAAGCAAAACTTTCCCTTCTTCATGGAGGGATGTGTTGGTATATCCCATCCCTAAGAAAGATGACTGTTTTAACCCATCCAACTATCGTTCAGTTGCTCTGACATTTATTTCCAAAGTCCTAGAATCCCTTAACTCCTATATCTTCAAACATCTTAAATCTCACAGTCTTCTCTCTGATCACCAGTATGGCTTCTGGAAGATGAGATCCATATGTGATATTCTATCCTATCTTACTAATGTTTGATCACCATCCCTGTAATATTTTGGGAAATCTTATGTAACTGTTCTTGATATATCAAAAAATTTTGAGAGTGTGGAAATGGGGTCTCATCTCTACACTTCCCTTTTCTGATTTCCCTCCCTCATATCTAGCTTCTTTTCTGGCTAATCTATGTCCGTGGCTGTTGATGGATCAGCCTCTCTCCTTTTCTCCATCAGCACTTTTTCTTCTATTCATTAATGATATCCTTTCTTCTACATACAAGAAATGCACTCACATGATGACTCAAAACTGCTTTTGCCACATCCTTCAATTCAGCTCTTTCTTCTCTCACTCAATCTGCATCTCATCTCGACACATTTTCCTCAATATGCTCAGACTTGAACGGGGTACCTCAGTAGGGAAATGAAATCTGGTCGAGTTTAATGCCTCCAAGACCCAGTTTCTGCCCATCTCTATACTGACAATTCCTTACAACATTTCTTTCTCCTTCGACAGTCATGTAGTTTCGCTTTTCGACTCAATGAAACATACTTGGTACTATTGTAACATCCACACTATCTTGGAAACCCCACACTGAGAGAATAGCTGTCTGCCTCTAAGAAACTGGGAGTCCTGTTTAGATGTTGAAATTTTTTCAGAACAGTTGCCCTGGTCATACAAAGGATTGATGCATCCTTGTATAGAGAGCTGCTCTCACATCTGGGGTGGTTCTAGTTTTGCATTTTTACTTGACAGGGCTGGGTTGAAAGAGGTCCAATCTATCAACTCTTCCAAGCTAACTTCAAAACCTGAACCACTTGCCCTTGCTGCAATGCTGGTTCATTTTCCCTCTTCTATAGATATTACTTTGGCTTTTGCTCCTGAGAGCTGGCTGCTTGTGTGCCCCCTCCACTAGCTAGAACAAGCAATACTCAGCAAGCTGCTGCGTCAAATGATTTCTTTGTAGACGCTGGCAACTCTTGGGTGGGCCATTTTGATAAATCTTTAAAATTTTTTTCACTTCCTCAACAATTCATAAATACTTTTCCTTGTCTCTTCCTTCTATCTTTCTTTAACCTATTTATATTCAAATTAAGGCCCAGACTTGATGTAGACTTTTGACTGACATAAAAAAGGAAAAGAAAAATGCTTGGTGTCCTCTTTATAGTATTTGTATCATGGGCATGAAGGGTCATGGGATATTTTGAAACAGTGTCTGTAGTTTTGCAGTGATGGGTAATGTCCTAAGTGTATGCAGGACTAAAGGAATTTTCTAAATATCAAAGGAGTATCTTCACTTTACGTATGGCCATGAATAAAAAGATCTTTACCAATGTCAAATGCTTTCTGGTTGTCTCTTCTTTTGTTAGCTGAGACAGCACAAGCAAGGCTATCCAATTAACACTATATATACAGTCTTAGAGGAAAAAAATTCTCACTTTGCCTTTTCCTCTGTTCCTTCTTCTGGAAAAGTAAAACAGGAGGAGAGGATTTCCAGAGCCCCACTCCCACTCCTTTTAGTCGCCTTCTACAACACACGGAATACATGGGCAGTATTCTTTCTCCCTTACCCCCAAGGATAACATATATAAATGTTCTTTTTTATTACATTATCATACTTTGTTGCTGTCTCCCGTGTTAGCGAGGTAGTGCATGCATGAGGTAGCGCTAGGAAAAGACAACAAAGGCCACATTCGTTCACACTCAGTCTCTAGCTGTTATGTGTAATGAACTGAAACCACAGCTCAATTTCCACATCCAGGCCCCACAAAACTTACCCCAGACGCTTCACATGCCCTGATTCAATCCAATGACAACACATCCACCCCGGTATACAACATCACTCCAATTCACTCTATTCCTTGCACGCCTTTCCCCCTCCTGTGTGTTCAGACCCCAATTGCTCAAAATCTTTTTCACTCCATCCTTCCACCTCCAATTTGGTCTTCCATTTATCCTTGTTCCCTCCACCTCTGACACATATATCCTCTTTGTCAATCTTTCTTTACTCATTCTCTCCATGTGACCAAACCATTTCAATACACCCTCTTTTGCTCTCTCAACCACACTCTTTTTATTACCACACATCTCTCTTACCCTTTCATTACCTACTCGATCAAACCACCTCACACCACATATTGTCCTCAAACATCTCATTTCCAACACATCCACCCTCCTCCGCAAAACCCTATTTATAGCCCATGCCTCACAACCATATAACATTGTTGGAACCACTATTCCCTCAAACATACCCATTTTTGCTCTCTGATATAATGCTTTCGCCTTCCACACATTCTTCAACGCTCCAAGAACCTTTGCCCCCTCCCCTACCCTGTGACTCACTTCTGCTTCCATGGTTCCATCCGCTGCTAAATCCACTCCCAGGTATCTACACCACTTCACTCCCTCCAGTTTTTCTCCATTCAAACTTACCTCCCAGTTGACTTGTCCCTCAACCCTACTGAACCTAATAACCTTGCTCTTATTCACATTTACTCTCAGCTTTCTTCTTTCACACACTTTACCAAACTCAGTCATCAGCTTCTGCAGTTTCTCACCCGAATGAGCCATCAGCACTGTATCATCAGCGAACAACAACTGACTGACTTCCTAAGCCCTCTCATCCACAACAGACTGCATACTTGCCCCTCTCTCCAAAACTCTTGCATTCACCTCCCTAACAACCCCAGGGCATGTGAAGCATCTGGGGTAAACCATGGAAAGTTTTGTGGGGCCTGGGTGTGGAAAGGGAGCTGTGGTTTCAGTGCATTACACATGACAGCTAGAGACTGAGTGTGAATGAATGTGGCCTTTTTTGTCTTTCCCTAGAGCTACCTCGTGTGCAGGGGGAGGGGGTGATGCTATTTCATGTATGGCGGGGTGGCAACGGAAAAGGATGAAGACAGCAAGTATGAATATGTACATGTGTATATATGTAGGTACATGTTGAAATGTATAGGTACGTATATGTGCATGTGTGGCGTTTATGTATATACATGTGTATGTGGGTGGGTTCAGTCATTCTTTTGTCTGTTTCCTTGCGCTACCTCACTACCACAGGATATGGCGATTAATTATATTACTACTAATAAAAAAACAACTGATGTGGTATACCGGGGTTGACGTGCTGTCAGTGGATTGAATCAAGGCATGTGAGGCGTCTGGGGTAAACCATGGAAAGCTGTGTAGGTATGTATATTTGCGTGTGTGGATGTATGTATATACATGTGTATGGGGGTGGGTTGGGCCATTTCTTTCGTCTGTTTCCTTGCGCTACCTCGCAAACGCGGGAGAAAAAAAAAAAAAACATTATATGTGGGAGCAAGGGGGCTGGAAATCCTCCCCTACTGTTTTACATTTCCAAAAGAAGGAACAGTGATGCAGGCCAAGTGAGGATTTTTCCCTCTGGTCTCATAAACAAAGCAAACTATGTGTAATGCATTATGTAATGATGAAGTGAGGATGACGGTTTTTGTTTTACTTTTAACATTGGATTCAAGAGGAATTTGAAAAAAAAATGGAGCTCCTAGACAGCCCTTTGGGCAGCAACGTCCTCTACCTCAACCCCCTCTCACTGGGCCTGGCCAAACAATAAGAGAAAAAAATGAAGACACTGTAAATAAGTTGACACAATTGCCTTTTAGAAATGAAATTTTTTTAATTTACTTTACACTCTTCTATACATCTTTTTAGTTCCTAAACTTCATATCTTTAACCAGTCATTCACAACAGTTCCTTGTTTTGATTTTTGATGAACGAATGACTACCAAACTTTCAGTACCCTGTCCTCTACACCTCATCAAAATGCCAGTTTGAATTCCTGATCCCCTCATAACCAGTGTTTTTATCATGCTTCACTTTGCTCCAGTGAAATGGTATATTTGAGAAATACTGCATTCTGGGGTTCCTCTGGAATTTCCTCCCTCCTCTTACTTGTACAACAGACCTTAGAAGTTACAGTCTAACTGAAGATTCTCTAACAGATAAGAGTGGCCTGGGTGCTCGTCTGCTGTAGTTACTGGCGTTTGTTTGTGATTACTATTTGTGTTTAAAGGAAGAGTTTTACACTAATGCTGCCGTCATGTGTGTGTGTGTGTGTGTGTGTGTGTGTGTGTGTGTGTGTGTATGCGTGCGTGCGTGCGTGTGTGTGTGTGTGTGTGTGTGTGTGTGTGTGTGTGTGTGTGTGTGTGTGTGTGTGTGTCACTGTAGTCCCATGCATTGCATTTTCGTATTCTCTGTAAATTTTCTCTCTGAATCCCTTTGTCTGGTAAGGTGCTCTTTAACTGTACCATTTCCCATTAGATTTACCAGTTATTACACCAGAGACTGAAGTCACTTATTATTACTGTCTACCCTATGCAACCCTATTCTTTAATTCTAATTCTCTGTAAATTTTCTCTCTGAATCCCTTTGTCTGGTAAGGTGCTCTTTAACTGTACCATTTCCCATTAGATTTACCAGTTATTACACCAGAGACTGAAGTCACTTATTATTACTGTCTACCCTATGCAACCCTATCTATATCTTTAATTCTAATTCTGCCTGTTCAAACATATCTCTTTCATCAACTTTTGACGATTAATCTAATGGCCTGTGCACAAACATGATCCCAGATAAAGTCCAACCAAACTGAATCAGCACTGACACCTTTATCTAAATCACTCATTTCAAAAGTGGAGAGTTTATGTGTTCCATGAAACAAAAAACAACAGTCCCCCATGTATCTTAACTAGTCTTTCATCAAGGAACACCCAATAACACCTGACTTCCAAGTCTTTAACCTGACATTCAGTGCTGCTTCACTAACCCCAAATGTCTTTTGAAAAAACAATACTGGTCTCCCTCCTAGTAAGTTCTTGTACAATTTGGTTACTATTCCCAGATGAGGTCAGTAAAAGTGAATTTGATATAAAGGAATATACATTGCCATAACACACATAATAGATGGGGGAAGGAGGGTTTCATTCCCGACAATTGTAAGTCTCCCTTTTGAAAAATTTCTGTAGTGTATTATGGCTTCATGGATATACTAATAACAATTCTATACCATAATAATACATACAGTATTAACTGAACATCTCACAAATAAACTGTATTAATCTACAAAAAAAAAAAAAAAAAAAAAAGTGGGAGAAAGGCCATGAGGTTTCCCCTGCAAATGAGTGGGAAAACAACATGTTTGGGAAAAGGGAGGCTTTAAAAATATTTCATCTACATTTAAAGAGCTAAGAAATCAATGTACAACTGAAAAAACAAAGAACCAAAACTATTAATATCAAATTTGATAATATCAAAGGCACAATAAATATAAGATGGTGAATAACAATATATTATGCTAAATATATTAAAACTAGGTGGAAGATCATTCAGGCAATGAGCATACCAATCTTTCATAATAACAAATATGGCACACACAAAACATGCTTCAATACAAGCCATCTAGGAGGAAAGAAAAATCAAGAGAAAGAGAATGTAAAAATTCAATTAGGGTGCTTCACACATCTGGAGGCCTGATAGGTTATAGGAGGAAGGTAAGATGGAAGGGGAAGAGAATTCCCGAGCCTGAATCTTTGAGGATATTGGAGAATCATCCAGTGTCTGGTCTCCAAAAGGGCTGTAGGAAGCAGTACACCTCACACCTGAAGTCCAAGCTGAGTTGGTGAAAGGAATACATGATGACAGCTCATGAAAGCAGTGGCCAAAATAATGATAACTGAACAGGGAAGTGGTTGCAAAACCATGGTGTAAAGAAAGTGATGTTGGAGAGAACTGATGAGACAGAATGCTTTTGATTCCACTCTTGCTAATAGACAGGCAGATGATATGTAAGCAGTCTTCCACATCAGGGCAAATAAAACCCCAGCATATATGAAATAGCTGCCCACATGAAAGCTAATTACAGCACCTAAAAAGCACCCCTAGGTTCTAGAAAGCAGGGGTTTCCAGGGCACAATGAGTGATATTATTAGTGGGTTGAACTGTAGTACTTTGAAATTGACAAAAGCAAAACAAGTGAAACCATGAGTGAAATATAAGGATAAACTCTGTCTTATCATAACGGAATTTAACCAGCTTACTGCTTCCCCATTTTAAGACATTGCACAGGTCCAAAGTGAGAGAACAAATGTGTTCTGAAAGAGAACAAATACTAGAAGGAGGAAGAGAGGAAAAATGAATTTAAGTGTGCAAGGTGGAATCATTAATATTAGTGAATAGTGTTATAAGTATAAAGGATCATTTATGGAAAGAAAGCGAGTAGGTGGAAGCACAGAACACTGAGGGATACCGCTACTGATAGTGTAAGGGGAAGAAGTCTTTCCATCAATGACTAATGCAATGGGACAGCCAGATATGCATTAGGGAAGAGAAACACAAAAGCTAAAAAGGAAGAAAGTTTGGAAAGCAAAGATTTGTGCCACACTCTGTCAAATGCTTTGGAGATGCTAAGAGCCACTACAGAAGTTTCAAAAAAAAAAAAAAAATCTCTGAAAGAGGAATAAGACCAGTGGTGAGTCACATAGGTAAGAGACCACTATTAGACCTCAGCTGCAAAAAGGCATATTAGTGATTAAAAAGAGGGAAATGGGGTTTTAAGTGTTTGAGAGAGAGTGACAGCCTAAGAAGACCTGTATAGGGGAAGGACAGATAACACGGGTCCTGAAGGTCCATGATCAGGTTATTTGCTGAACAATATCAAACGTGGTAGAAAAAAAAAGTAAAGCTGGAGGCACCTGCCCATCCACAACTCCTTCTGGGTCATTGGTGGCAGGAATAAGAAAAGTTGGAAACATAATGTTGAATGAAAAAACCATACTATTATAGGAATTCTAATGGAATAAATGAAAGTGAGAAGGTCTCTACCAATTTTAAAAGCTGCTGCACTCGGGCTGAACTTAGAAAAAATATTTGAAGTATCCATTCTCAAACCATGACGATTTACTAATACTGGGTATCACTCAAATATTTGTCTCACCTTTATATGAGGGTACTGATCAGTTTTTCATTTGTTACATCTAGTGGAAGTTAACTTTATTGTACCTTAACTTTATATCAGAAAAACTCTTGCCTATGTTGCTACTATATCTTGTTTTAGTCTTCATACCATTATTTCTGGTCATTAAACTTTTGTCTTATGTTGGCAAACTTTTGTATATTGTTGTTGATATCATACAGTGTCTTGACAACTCCTATTAGATATCCTTGAAGTCTGTGTCCTTTTAAAATTTTAAAGATAATTCTAGGTCTATGAGTCTTTCCTTTCGTAAGGCTCATTTCTGACTGATGGTATTGGTTTGGCTATTATTATTTGAACTCTTCCAAATTTTTCTTCATCTTTGATCAAGCATGGAAACTAGACCTGGGCAGTGCATTCCATGGCATTATAAGTGTATAACATGGAAGGGATAGAACAGAAATAAGGGCAACAGGATGAGAATTGGAAGGGTTAGAGTGGTCTCCTTTCTTAGGGATGGGCTGTACCAAGGAATGCTTGCAAGAAGATGGATGAGTCTGGGTTTTCTGATGGACAACAGATATACAAGCAAGGATCAGAGCAAACTCAAATGCACATTTCCTTAAGATTTGAGTAGGTATGCCAACTAAGCTATATACCTTGTCCACTTGGAGCTGGGAAAGTACTCCAAAGACCCTGTGGAAGAAATATATAGATGAGGTAGGCTCAGTAGAGGGGGGCAGAGGAGTTGACACAAAATCATTCCAAGTTGAATTAGAGGAAAATATGGTACTAAACAGAGCACCTTTATCAAGTAAAGAGTCAGCTAAAGAATGATCAGTTTCAAAAGGAGGAGGAAAAGTAGAATTACATAGATTACTGGAAATACTTCTGATCAAAGACCAGAGATTTTTTGGAAGAAGTCAAATCAGCACACTTTCTTTTCATGAAGGTAAGCTTGACTTTATGTACTGGTACTATCCGAAATTAAGTAGACAGTTTTCAAAACACCCTCTTAACAAAATTTCAACAAAAGAATGGCTGAAACATACATGAAAGTAGAAATAACAATTTTAATATCATGAGGGCAAGACTTAGCTCAAACAAAATAAAAACTATGCAGTGGCTAAAATTTATATTGAAAGAGAAAAATTCTTCATAATCATATCCTGGGAGATGATGTTAACTCACAGATCTTGCTGGCTAGCAAGGGTTGACTGAATACATAATGGAAACCGAACAAGAATTATGTGAAGCCTTAGCAATGACAAAGAGTGAATTAGCTAGACTTGTGCAAAAAACCACACACTGCCTTCCTAAGATGATTTACCAAAGTGGACCAGTCAAAACTTTATTGGTTTGGGGCCTTGTTTTAAGTATTCTGGAAATGTATGTTGTTTAGTCTAAGTTTTTCCAACATATTACTGGATTTGTGCTCAGAGTTAGGAACATTATCCAATCCAAACCTATGCTAAAGAAAATAAAATGCAGAGCATTAAGAGATAAAATGGTGAGATCAGATTTATCTATAACTGTAATTTTATAAAAAATACAGAATCTTACAAATGAGATTAAAAACTCCCAAAAGACAAAAATGAAATATATTCATTTAGTCTATACTGAGTCAACTTGAGTAAAAGTCACCCTGCTCTGCCTGTAAATCCTCTATCTTAGTTATACTAATATGTTTTAGTTTTACTAATATTAAGCTAAATGCTGCTTGATATATTGACTAATCACTTCAAAAATGGTTTCACCTATTTCATTTTGTATATCAAGCTATACAAATGAAGGTAAACACACAAAGTATGAAGAGATATTAACTATGACAGAACCATGAGTTACCTAAAAATAATCTGTTGTAATAAAAATTTGCATACACTTATAGCTGAAATGTACAAAATGAGGATAATTCTTTGTAGATATGTAAATGCCAGAGTGTTCATGAGTTTCCTTCATTTCTTATGTAGTTATGGTCATCTAGCAGTTGAGGGTATAATTGGGAGGCATGAGGTACCTGCTGTAAATGAAAATGGTGAACTCTTTCTCAAGTTCTGTGACATATGGTGATTGGAAATGGCTGGATTTAAAGAAAAGAGGTGTAAGCATAATCATACCTGTAGAGTGGGGATGGGTGTTAATCATTTATTTTGTACTAAATGACAAGTGTGCAAAGGAGAAACTGTTGTATGTTAACAATGTGCTGAAGGGGAGTTGATGGGATGTCTTTTCACTTCTTAGCGGAGGGCATGTGTGAAACTTTGTACCTCCAGTCCCTCCTATACGAGTGTTTAAGTTACAGGGATTTGCTTATATAAGTATACCCAATTATGACCAGCCATTCCCGCATATGAATATAAAATCTGCTTACTTTAGCACTAACAGATTTGAGCCCTCATCTGTAATCTCCTACAGAGGGCTGAGGGCCTTAGGCACCCCTTGAAATCAACCAGGAAAGTGAAATTCAAGTACATAAAGAAAAAAAATGACCTAAGACACATCTCTGTTTTACACTACATATAAAATTAACCCACTCTAACTACTCAAATTTACCTTGTGGTCTCCTTTCAGCTCTATGCCACAGTCTACTTGGGCAGCCAGCTCCATCTAGGATATCCTAGTGCGATGATATGCTTTTGCTCAACTGCATGTGTTTATGAAGCCAGCATTATCTACATCTGTTCTTATCCAAATATGTTCCATTGCAAGTGTCCGAAGTTACAACATGCTGATCTTTTCTGTCTTGCTCTTGTTATTAACGTAAAAGTAGGTAAATACACATGCATAAAAAAAAAAAGGGAAACCTCACCTAACCTCCCTAGCAATCAAAGTTTTTCTTAATGTTCAATATTCTAGTTGAGAAACACCAGTAACACCCATGACAGAGAACTATGCAAATGACTTCAGATATTGGCAAGCAGATGAAAGACATAGTGGTCATATAGGTAAAAGTCTGCTTCAGTTCTGTACTGAAACTAGTTTCAGGAAATGGCTATTTACATTTTAGATACTTCACACAATTTGTTACAATTCAAGAAATAACTGCAAAGGACCAATGTATCATATCTTTTATAATGTATGCCATTAAACACTGTGATAGCAGCATATCAGGGAAATGGGTTAATTAATTAAACATAAGTTATCCACATCTCAGAAATCAACAAAACCATTGAAAACTTTACCTAACCTTCCTGGGAATCAAAATTCATCTTAATGTTCTATACTCTGGTCAAAGCATGCCAGTCACACCTATGAAAATGCAATGCAAATGTGATGGGCCTCAATAAACTAACACACCAAGTTGGCATGAGATCCTCAGCAGGAGGCTAGTATATTTCATATAACATTTCAGTAACTAGGTGAGATTTTTAATAGATTCTTTTGATATCTTACAACTGTGTCACCTACTAATAATGGTCCAAATCAAGCTCAATAACTTGCAATTTTGGAACACTATACAAGCAATGCAGATCACAATCATTCAATATTCAAAGCCAGCAAAGAGCGATGCAGAATGATTCTAGGCAGTTATTACCAAGCAACCCACAGCAGCACAAAAACATGATGCTGATATAGTATATCTTAACCATCAATTCAGCTACTTAGCCGTTTTCATAGGTATTAGTAAATTTTACAATTGTATGACCTACTTTTACATTAGTTAACATCATATGTACCCTGACATACGTAACCTTCACTGCCAATGACTTATACCATATCAGTGATTACAATACTCATATCCATGCTCTGTAAATGTCATTGTACTCTTTAAACACTGCTAACACTGCAGAACAAAATTACTAAGTATCTAGGGCCACCAGTGATGCAGAGTAACACAAGACTTTTACCTTTCATCATTTCCAGTTAATTACGAGTGATATCTTTTTTTTTTACAGTAGGCTAAAAGTCTATTTCACCTGTCAATCGAAATCAGCTTTGAGAATGGCGATTTATGTTTTAGGTACAGCAAGCAGTTCACCGAGATTACAGAAATAACTGCACAGCACAATTTGGGACAATATATCTAACTGAATAATATCAAGCAAGGCAATAAGTGTTATGTATACTAAAAAATATATAGTAAATTAATGTAAAATTAACTAATACACTTGGTAAAATATCAAAAGGCCTATAAAAACCTACCTAGAGTATAACTGGCATAATCTTGGAAGGTTTACCTTCACAGCCCTCGTTGGGTCAGGCTTTAATCATGGGTTGCTGGTCAATCAAGTTGTTTGGTGTCAAAGCTCAAGGCCTAAGTAACACCTACAGCCTGGTATACTTTGCAAATACTAGTCAAGGGCTCTCTTAAACATCTCCACTGTGCATCCCATGGTGTTTCTGATGATTGCAGTCAGTGTGTTGAAGTCTTGGGTCCCAGATGTTAATGGTTTTCTTTTTTTTTGTGCGATTTGCACCTTTTTATTTTTGAAGCAGCATTTCACAAAGCCTTCCACGTCTGTCATTTCAAAAGAGTTATTTCTCAGGAAGCTGGAAAACTTGCCTTCCAAGATTTTTCAGTAATAGATGATGATATACTTCTCCAGTTCGCACTGCAGAAACTACAACTTTGCTTGGTTGCCAAAATGGTGGAATTCTACTGACATTACAATTGGCTGTTGCTGGGGAATAAATGACTGCCCACTGTGTCACCTGTTTATCAACGTCTAGTGCTATGACAGCAGTGCATTTTCACGAGCATGACTGGTATATTTCAACGAAATACAGAAAATTAAGATAAATCTCGACTGTTTGGGAACTTTGAGGAGACTTCTATTGGCCCTGTGGATTTTCTAGAAGATTATTACACATTTTTATGCTAATCAACCCCACACTTTCCTGGATGTACTATAGTTGCCTTATTCATTAAAGTTTTAAAGAAACTTCAAAATCCAAATCTAATTCTACAAGAATTTCTTTAATGACAATAAACTATATCAAACATTAGCCATTTCCTAAAACTATTATCAATGCAGAGCTAAATTTGATATCTACGATATTTTTTCATGCAATTACTGAGATTCACTGATATCAGTTCTAATGACAAAAAGATCAGGCTTAACTGCAATCAATTTACCCAGGTAGCTGGAGTGCTCATATCCACTGCCATCTAAAAGTCTTAGTAAAGGATTTAGTTAAACTGTCAAACCACCCAAATATACCTAGCCCGACCCATAGGGCACTGCCTCTTGTCTCAAGCCCACGTCAGCATAAACCTAAGCTGGTACAAAGAAAAATATGTTATGGATATAAAACTTGTCGCCAAAATAACGTATGAGCAACCAGTGTCATCTAGTCGGCAAAAAATTCACTAAAATTACCACTTGGGGCAAGTGCCGACTTATCGGCAAAATAACCCCAGTACTCGAATTACCTGGCTCTCTGGCAAATGTCAAACTACACATACATTTCCTACGGCTACCTAAATGTTAAGTGGAGCAGCGGCAATTCATTTAAACGTTGCTGGCGCAAAAGACACTTACGACACATAAATGTGTAGAAGTGCTAGGTACCAGAAGGCTGTAAACACGGCAGGGAAGAGCGGCGAGTGGAGCTTACTGGTCGGCAGTACGAGTCCAAAGGCAGAGTGCTAATCTTTGCTGGTTGGCCAGCTGGATCTGGCGCGCGAGTATCACTCAAGTTGAATTTGGGATACTCTTACAATAAGAACACCATCATTTTTTTTTTCATTGTTTAAAGAGATTTTGAATATATAGTGAATCTATAAGACCGTTTCCCCAAACAAGATGAACATCAGCTAACAGACCGGACAACTTTACACACTTATCAAAATGACATTTCTACAAACAGAATATATAGTTATGGAGGCTCATATTCTTAAATGACTGAGCAGATCTTAATTCTTATTAACCATCTCTTTTATCCGTTGTCTTTCCCTTAGCAGTGCTCTTAAAACTTCAGGATTCTGTGATGCACGGTGCATGTTTAATTGCCTTTTCAGCAAACTCAGAGGTTGATTCGTATCCTTTGGGCATCATATTACGTTTGAATGCTTCGATTTTTTATACATTCAAATACATCTATCACTACCTTCTTATTCTCGCATATTTCCTCCTCTTATCTCTGGCAACAGCAACTAAGAGAACAAATTCTAATTAATGTTGACGTTATCTTGACGTCCTTTGAGTCACAGATGATTCCACTGTGAGCCTTTCCACATGCGTTCATCAACCAGTTCACAGGAAAGCCATGTTCAACACGAAATTAGCCATTGGAAAGTAGCAGCAACGTTTCAATGACAACACACCACGGTTGGCGTCGCTGACCATGAATCACGCACCAACCAGCTTGGGTTCGAATCTTGATCTGGGCGCGGCAGCCGGTTCACAGTCAACCCAGCTGTTCGTACTCCCCTCTGGACTGGTTGATGAATAGGTACCTGACATAGGCTGCGGTGTGTTCATGCATACAAGAATCAAAATAAGGACAAAACTAAAATAAGGACATACTTCGTGTACAAGGTTAAGGGACGAGGCAACACGAGTGAAAAACTCCTGTGCCAGGAGAGTTTGAAGTAGACGGCAACCGAGTTTAGATACACATTCTAGCCCATCAGTTAACTTTTATCTTGGATCAGGGCATATATCTTGTACAACGCGGCAGTGCATTGGAGATAATTGCAATACAGTTGTTCGTCGATGATACAGGTCTAGTGGCTGATTCGAGGGAGAAACAGTTGTTGACTGAGTTTGGAAAAGTGTGTGAAATGAGAAAGTCGAGAGTAACTGTGAATAAGAGCAAGGTTATTAGATTCAGGAGGGGTGAGGGACAGGGTAATTGGGATGTAAGTTTGAATGGAGAACAATTGGAGGAAGCGAAGTGTTTTAGATATCTGGGAGTGGACTTAGCAGCGAATGGAAATATGGAAGCGGAAGTGAGTCATAGGGTGATGGAGGTTGGCCAAGGTTTTGGAAGCGATGAAGAATGTGTGGAAGGAAAGAAGATTATCTCCGAGAGCAAAAATGGGTATGTTTGAAGGAAGAGTAGTTCCAACAATATCATATGGTTGTGAGGCATGGGCACTAGATCGGGTTGTCCGGAGGAGGGTGGATGTGATGGAAATGAAAAGTTTGAGGACAGTATGTGGTGTGAGGTTGCTTGATCGAGATAATAATACAAAGATAAGAGAGTTGTGTGGAAATATAAAGAGTGTGGTTAAGAAAGCAGAAGATGGTGATTTGAAATGGTTTGGACATATGGAAAGAATGATTGAGGAAAGATTGACAAAGAGGATATATGTGTCAGAGGTGGTGGAAAAGGAGAAGCGAGAAATCAAATTGAGGTGGAAGGATGGAGTGAAAAAGATTTTGAGCGATCAGGGCTTGAACATACAGCTGGGTGAGAGGCGTGCAAGAAAAAGTGAACTGGAACGATGTGGCAAGCAAGTATGAATATGTACATGTGCGTGTGTGTGTATAACTCGCTGACGCGAAACGAAATAAAAAAGAAAAGAAGAAAAAAATGGCTGAGCTGTGTGGATAGCAGAATTCAGAAAAGAGGTGTAAAGCAGGACGCACTAGACAAAAAAAATGAACGAAAGTATCGAAGGGCAATAATGGAGTGAAGAGCAAAATTGAGCTTCTACACGCAGTGCGTTCAAGTGGTAGAATGTGCTCGTTATGACTTGGAATGGTAAATATATTATGTAAACAAATCATTTGAAGAGTACTTATCCTATTCGGGGTAAAAGATTTACAAGTGGCTTGTATACTTAAGGTAATTAAAATATAGGAGTAGAATTAAGTAGAGTAGGAAAATTTTTATCAGGTGTGGCATGTGTATGAACTGAAAGTATGTTACTCTTAACTCTTTAGTTGCTAAGGAATAGGTTGGCTGTTTTCATCAGTCGAATTCATTTGGTCGAAGCGTCTTCATTGAGTAATACTAAATATAGGATAATAGCAATATATATATAGTATATTAATATTAGAATATGAATATAGCAGTCTGTTTTTTCAAGCTGATTGTATATGGCAGTGGTAATCTTCCTGCTGAAACTGTTCACTTACGGTGAGTTTGGAAAGGAAGTGACGAATTAAAGTTCTATGAGACATAACTCCAACATCTTTAGGCACGTACGATTGAGGTCATCTTGCTGGTCTCTCTCTCTCCGAAAACTGGCAATGTCGTCATCTTTTCCTTGATGATCTTCATCGGTCCATGGCACTATTGCGTGAGTGGATGCATGGGTGGGGTCCATCCAGGGCTGAACTTGGAGCCTATGTAGTGTGACTTCGACACAGTTTCTGTAGTGAGTGAACACTCGGGATTGAGGTTGGTGTCCAAGCAATTGTGGAAGTTTTCGGCTCGCTTTGCTTTTATCAAGTTTCATTTGAAGGTCATGTGCTACAAATTTGTTTGTGATTATTTGATTTCGTGTTCCTTGTTGACGTAGCTTTATTCGATATGGGTGATTGGTATGTTTTGTAAATAGCTGGTGGAGAGTTCTATAACACGGCTGTAACTTGAAAAAACTTAATGAGAGAATGAGTGAGGAAAGATTGACCAAGAGGATATATGTGTCGGAGGTGGAGGGAACGAGGAGAAGAGGGAGACCAAATTGGAGGTGGAAAGATGGAGTGAAAAAGATTTTGTGTGATCGGGGCCTGAACATGCAGGAGGGTGTAAGGAGGGCAAGGAATAGAGTGAATTGGAGCGATGTGGTATACAGGGGTTGACGTGCTGTCAGTGGAGTGAATCAAGGCATGTGAAGCGTCTGGGGTAAACCATGGAAAGCTGTGTAGGTATGTATATTTGCGTGTGTGGACGTGTGTATGTACATGTGTATGGGGGGGGGGGGGGGTTGGGCCATTTCTTTCGTCTGTTTCCTTGCGCTACCTCGCAAACGCGGGAGACAGCGACAAAGTATAAAAAAAAAAAAAAAAAAAATATATATATATATATATATATATATTATATATATATATATATATATATATATATATATATATATATATACACGTGCGTGTATGGGCGTTTATGTATATATATATTGTATATGAGTGGATGGGCCATTCTTCGGCTGTTTCCTGGCGCTACCTCGCTTGACGCGGGAAACAGCGATTAAGTATAAAAAAGAAAAAAGAAACCGAAACTAGACAACTGGGTCTCTTCGAAGCTGTGTGTGATAGCAGAAGATATCAGAAACTCACAGATTGGTGTGGTAAAGGCAGGACGGCACATAGACAACAAAAAATGAAAAACCTGCAAATTGTTAATGCGACTAAGGAGGCGCAAATAATGGTAGTCATGAACTTGAGGCAAAAAATTTATGAAGTCTATTCCTACACGCATCTATACTATGTACTGTCTTTAAGCACTCTGACTGGTAAATCATTCCATGTGTTAACAATCCAGTTAAAGAAAAAGGTACTTCCCCTCATTCGGGGTAAAACATTTACCAAGGGGCTTGTATACATTATCACGAATGAAATCAGACGAATCAAATCTTAAGTAGTTTGTAAGATCAATATTATCATGGGCTTTGATAATCTTGAATACATGTATCAGATTACCTCTTAACCCTCTCTCTTCTAATCTAAATGAATTAAAGTTGGCTGTCATACATTCAGTCCGGCAATCATCTTTGCAGCTCAAAGCTCTCTCACTTCTATCATATATATATATATATATATATATATATATATATATATATATATATATATATATATATATATATATATATATATCACAGATCTGTTTTTTCAAAAGCTGGAGGTGTTGTATATGTGCAGTGATAATTCTTCCTCTGAACAGTTTTTTCACATCTACAGGTGAGTGTGGAAGCAAAAGTCATCTGTCATAAATTCTCTGAGCACCACCTCTCTCCAACCATCCCTTTCTGCACGCTACGATATTGATGCTCTCTCTCTCTCTCTCTCTCTCTCTCTCTCTCTCTCTCTCTCTCTCTCTCTCTCTCTCTCTCTCTCTCTCTCTTGGCCACTATTCTCATGAGCTGCGAGCATGTGTTCTCACTTCCATGGCTTGAGCCTGAGACACTAGTTTGGCTGATGCTTCCCACAGTTTCTGTATTGAGTGTGACCACTCGAGGATTGACCGTTGCGGTACCGCCTACTGCAAACTTGTGGAAGTTCTTCCGTCTCTCGTCTTTTCCTTTTCCTTCAACTTTTCTATTTTGAAGAGTCATGTCCACAAACATTTGTTAAGTGCTGTTTCATTTCTTATTTCTTTTCCTCTTGCTTGACTGCTTTCATTCGATATGGCCTTTGCTTGGGATATGTTTTGTCTATAGTCATGTCGGACGCTGTTTCCTATAACTACCTCCTTAACATGAAGAAAACTAAATATGTAAGTTGCGGTACATCGACTAAGATTCCCATATTAGGTCCATGCCATAAATTCTACACTTGACCTGATCTAATCATACCCTATTTCTGAAAGTTATCATGATCATCAAATCGAACTGTATAACCTAGATGGCTTCTGCCCATGTGAATTATTCGTGAAATCATTCAGAACTGATAACTCTACCTGAAGGTAGAGGGACTCATTCCATATGTTAGGGAGATTATCATTCAAGGTGTTGGTATAAACACTGACCATTAGAAACCTAACTATCCTTAAATGGTCTGAAATCAGTCTGATACTTTTAGGTTTTTCGCACCGAGAATAAAGACTCACTTTCTGTGTACGTTCTTGTGGCGCTTCAGTCAAAAACTCCCGTAACACAGACGTTATACATAGAATGTCACGAAACACTGTGTCAGGCGGGATTCCGGGAGGACGACTTCGGAAACGGTTTTTGGTTAGGTTAGATCATCTGTTTTAACGTAATTACAGACCACCTGGAACCTCTGGAGAATTGGCCACAATAACGAAGAAGTTTCTGTAAACCAAGAATGTGCTCTCTCTCTCTCTCTCTCTCTCTCTCTCTCTCTCTCTCTCTCTCTCTCTCTCTCTCTCTCTCTCTCTCTCTCTCTTTTAGAGCAGTCGTCAAGCTTTTCACCTCTGTTCCAAGTAGCTATATTGTCTTTTCTGTCTCATCCACACTTTGTGCTGCTGGCGTGCAGTCCATAAACATGCCATCACTCCACATCTCACCCGTAACGCGCGACAACAACTCCAGATTCTCGCGCCGTGAGTGCTCATAGCAGAGGCCCCTCCTGTCGGTAAAATTGCGTCTTGAATGCTCGTGAATCCTCTTCCTCTCTCTTACGATTCTGCGTTTAGGTGGCAGACTAATGTGTAAGATATGGATGGTGTGTGCGTCTTTCCAGTCATCAAAAGTTACATGATGAAGAGCTTGAGCTTCTGAGGGAATACCTGGTGGTGATGGGGGGAAGGAGAGGGAGGTGTGGTCGGTCTCCCCTGCAGGACTGGACTGCTCTGACAACAGAGTCTGACTCTCTTGGGTTATCTATGTTGTTTGCGAAGAGTTCTAGTGTTCTGGCTTGGCTTGTTAGGGGTGTTGGCAAGTTTCGTGTTGTTTGTGTCGCATGAAGTCGTGTTGGATCTTCGCAATACTTTACCATCTTGGTGCTGCTAGTGAGCTGCTGTCATTTCAGGGACATGTTACCGACGCTCCTTCACACGTGCCTCTCCCGATTCTTGTCGTAGGTGTACTGTGAGCCGCTGGTTAATGGGCTGTGTTGGTCATACACGCAATGCCCAGTCTTCTGAAGTTTACAACCTTCAGCCGGGTAAAGGGACTGGTGAATTACATGGCATGTTGTAGAGGGCCAGAGTGATGAAAAAACGAATGACCTTCTACAACATACACAGACACACACACACACACACACACAAAACACATACACACACACATACACACACACAAACACAGACACACACAGCCAGCCAACATTTGTAAGGTATAAGAGAGCAAGGCACAAGTACAGCACGATGAAAAAGGAGGAAAAAAAGAAGTGTTGAAAAACACATTACGGACAAGGAAGATGACAACCCAAAACTTTTTCCACAAATTCGTCAAGCGTAAACTGTTAACTAAAGTGCAGTTAATCATGCTGTGGTTCAGGAGAAGAGTTGCGGAAGGTGGTGTAAGAACACGTGAGGTGCTCAGTGACAAGTGCACAATATATTCTTACAGTGGAAGACATGCTAGTTCTAACATCAGTGAGGTGGAATGGGAAGGAGGCCTTTGAAAGCACTGTGATATCTAGAAGAGACATTACTGTAACACTAGGAGGTCTTGACCCATGCCAGGCTCTTGGTCCTGATAAAATTTCACCATGAGTGCTAGAGATGCGTGGTAGAGGCATTATATTTGCCTACCATGGAAGAGAGAAGAATGAGAGATGAATTGATCACAACCATTAAGTTCTTAAACCAGATTCTTTTTCCTCCCGAAAGATGTAGGGATAGATCAGTCCGAGGACATGGCTTGAAATAAGTAAAAGAAAAAACTAGTTAATAGGACGTAGATATGTAATTTCGTGGTATAAGAGTGGTGCATGAAGGGAGTAAACCGAATGAAGACAAGGCAGATATGGCCAGCATACAAATGTTTAAAACGTTTTATAAAAACAGAGAATATTCAAGGAAAGGGGCCCTACAAGTGTTAATCTCTCTCTCTCTCTCTCTCTCTCTCTCTCTCTCTCTCTCTCTCTCTCTCTCTCTCTCTCTCTCTCTCTCTTTCTCTCTCCCGTATTGTAGAACAGGTAATTATAACACCAATATCATCATCATTTACGCACTACGTGACCAATCATCAACTCACAAGTAGAACCAGACCCAAGAACTGGACACTGACAAAACATACATACACACATTAAAGACTTGACGAGCACTAAACTGCCGCCTTCCCGACCCAGTCTTAAACTCCACTGCACCGGACCTACATCCTTCTGAAACTACACTCCCCCAGGGATGTAAGAGCTACGCTTTCTCATCTGGACACCGCTCGCTTCTCAAACATTACAAGCACCCGTTCATCATATGGCATGACCAATCACGCCCAAGATGTAGTTTGTACGATGGACACACAAAAGTGTTAAGGGTCGTCGCACAAACATACATAGACCACTACAGTTCTTGAATCTTAGTCCTGTCCGCTGCTGAGTGCTGCGGGAGCCCCGCAGACGGGGGTGGGGTTGGGGGGAAGATAAGACACACACACACACACACACAGACACACAGACACACACATACACACTACACACATCCGACCCTATTTACCTCCCCTGTAAATTAGACTTCGTAAATCTCATTGTCCTGCCCTTTGGACCCTCGTCGTCCAGAGCCACCCAGTCTTCTCCTCTCCGTACTACAGCCGGAAGGAGAGTCCCATTACCTCCGCTTATTGATTACTTGATTACTATTGGGAAGGGAGGAGGGTGGGGGGGGACAGGGGACTGGTCTTCGAGGGTGGGGTGGTGGGGACCGACGCACGTGGACGGAAGGATTAATGTGTCGGACAAGGATTTCCAGGCACCAGCAAGATGACGTGGGGACACGAATAAGCTTGAATAAAGTTAGTAAATGAATATAACAGGAGTCAGTTCTTGGCTTGATAATGGTTGAAGTATGGAGAGAATGAAATACACACGCAATATATATATATATATATATATATATATATATATATATATATATATATATATATATATATATATATATATATAATGAAAAGGCGTTACTGAATTTCGCGAAAGTTACCTCCGAGAAGAAGAGGGACAAATTCTCCGAAGGGAACTTCTCGCTCCAAAGGAAACCATTAAGGAGTTTTAGCGTCGGTAATACTACTACTACTACTATTACTACTAATAATGATAATGATAATAATAATAATAATAATAATAATAATAATAATAATATTAAACGAAGATATAAAGTGAGTTTACTGATGAATAATCAGGGAACTGGTACAAAAATCTGGAATGGCATGATACCAGGCATGTGACTTCACACAGTTAGTGAGGCGTGGCGTGGGAGGTCGAGGATCAAAAGCGGACGTAAACAAAGGAACAGCACTTGGCAGGGCAGATGGCGGGCGGTCATTATAGGCCATCACACGATGGTTGTCTTGGTAATTGGTGGAGGGAATTATTAGTAGTGAGACAAGAGGGACTGAAGACTGAACATCGGAGACATAAAGACTTTAGATAACGAAGATAATGTGATCAGCAACTGTGTGCAGAACAGCGACGGGAGTGGGAATTACATTAGGGGCAAAATGAAGGCCAGAATATATTCGAGCCGGTATAACAGAGAGGGTGAGGGTGAGGGTAACGCTGGAGTATAGGAATGATGAATACGAAGCAGAGAAACAAAACGTTAAGAAAAGATGGCGTTAGGAAATAAATGACAGAAGAATACAATCGAACATTTAACAAGATATACCATTCAATATCGATTATCAATACACTGATCCTGATACAGATTTAGATACAAATCACCATCTATTCCAAACACGTGATGTCTCCGAATTTTTACCCGATAATACCTGAAGTTGCACAAGTCACTGATTACATCAAAGAACTTATGAAAACGATGATCATTTTTATTTTGACCAGCTTCACATGTCTTCCTGAAACTCAGATCTGACTTAAAATATGATATCACTGGGAGCAGAGTCTCATCAAAGAACCTCTCACTCCAAAGGAGTCCTGCAATTCCCTGCTTCTGGGAAGCAGCGCAGCCTTGGAGCTGCAAGATTGCATAACACCAGGACCTTTTTTAGAAAATAGTCCTAGCTTCGTCTCTTCGATGTATATCAACTGACTGTTATATCTCTCTCTTGTGTCTCCCCTGATGATGTGATTATTACACGAAAGTGCACTTGGGAACTTATCGTGTTTAATTTTCCCCGTGGACTCATAGGAATATATATATACATATATATATATATATATATATATATATATATATATATATATATATATATATATATATATATATATATATATATAATTTTTCCGTCCTTTGCAGTTTCTCGCGCGAGCGACGCTACGCCAACAGACGAAGTAAGGTTTGGTTACATTCATTATCATATGCAACGCACTGACACTACAGCCTCCCTCCCCCCTTCCCACAGCCAAGACTCACAGACCTTTCCATGTTTTTCCCGGACCACTTCACATGCCCTAATTCAGTTCACTGACAGAAAGTCACCCCTGTGTACTGTACCACATTGATCTAATTCATTATACATCGCGCACGGTCACACCCTCTTGCATGCTCAGGCCCCGATAACTCGAAAGCGTATTTCACTCCATCCTTTCATCTCGTCCTCAGTCTGCCCCTCCTCCTTGTTCCCTCCACTGCTGACTTACAGGCCATACGCTAGATTCGCTCGCGTTAATTTTTGGTCCAACCATCGTCTGGAATATATTATATCACAACCATATTAAACCATGTGAATGGACAATCCATCTCCAAGACAGAGATGCATCTTTAATCGCTGCTGATGAAGCCACTGAGCAACTAGTCATTTGTGACTTTCAAATCAAAAGTGCTTCAAAGAGCATCACTTAGATATGAGGGGCTGTACAACCAGAAAGAACTGTTATCACTAGCAATTTCGTATGCCTGAGGTTAACTTCATGGGGCATATGGTGACAAGCGAGGGACTTGGACCTGATCCTAAAAAGGTGGAGGCCATAATGAAGATGGAACCACCTAGGGATAAAGATGATGTGCAACGTTTGGTTGGCATGGGTAATTATCTTTCTCAATTTCTGCTCAATTTAGCTACTATATTACGTCCTTCTGTTTGTCTGGTGAGGAAGGACGTTGAGTGGAAATGGGGGAATGCGGAGGCTAAATATTTACATTTCAGGAAACTGAAAACTTACTGACGAAAGCACCAGTTCTAAGATACTTCAACTCCAGCAAACAATCAGTAATTCAGTCAGATGCCAGCAACAAGGGCACTAGCGCAGTATTGCTGCAAGAAGACCACCTTTTGTGCTCGCCAGCAGGGCACTGACGGATACAGAGAGACGGTATGCTGTTATAAACAAAGAAAGTCTTGCAATTGTAAATGCACTTGAACAATGGCACCAGTTTACATATGGCAGACCAGTAATTATGTATACAGACCAGAAGCCGCTTGAAAGCATTGTGCTGAAGCCTTTAGACAAGGCCCCAAAGAGGCTTCAGGCAATGCTTATAAGAGCCCTTGCATATGACATTGAAGTAAGTTACATGAAACAGTGCCTGTTCAAAATGGGGACTCCGATTAGGAGTTTGAAAAAAATTGATGTTGCTACTTTTCTAACAATGGGTAGTGATAGGACAGATTAGTTACGCAAGAGACTACAAGGGACAACACATTGCAAACTCTGAAAAGTGTTATTCCACATGGTTGGTCTGATAAGACTTCTCAACTGCCTGGAGTTGTCACACCATATTTTGACATGAGGGATGAATTGTCTGATGGTGATGGTCTTACCTTTAGGGATGAGAGACTTATCATATCAAAGCAGTTACGGCCCGAGATAAAGAAGGACATACATGTTGGCCATGTGGGTACTGAAGGGTGTTTGCACAGAGCAGGGGAGAGTGCGTACTGGCCTAACATGAATGCTGAAATAAAATCCTTGGTGCAATGCTGTGAGGTTTGTACGTCTTATGAAATATCCCCTTCAAATGAAACCCTAATGAGTCATGAGCTTCCTAACAGACCTTGGAAAAAGACTGGCACTGACCTGTTTGAACTAAATGGCAAATATTACCTCATGACTGTATGTTATTTTTCAAACTTTTGGGAGCTCGATAGACTGTTAGACACTACCGCTCAATCTGATGTTATCAAAATCAAGGCACACTTTGCTAGATATGGTATTCCTGAGGAAATGATAAGTGATAACGGTCCTCAGATGATCTCAAAAACAATGTCAAAGTTCAACAATAGATGGAGGAATTAGCCATAAGACCATCTCGCCTTACAACAGCAAGGCAAATAGCAAGGTTGAGTCTGCTGTCAAAGGTGCTAAGAATAAGTTAAGAAAGGCTGAACATAATGGTGAAGACCAATATCTTGCTCTTCTAAACACTAGGAATACGCCCACACAGGGCACCACCACAAGCCCTGTTCAAAGAATGAAGTGTATAGGAACAAAAACTATTGTGCCCATTGTAGAAAATTAATTGAAGCCAGACAGTAAAGTTGGAGAGAATGAGGTAAACTGAAATGTTTACAGAATAAACAGGCATCTTATTACAAAGTTAAAGCTCACGATCTCCCCGAATTATATGAAGGCGATACTGTCAGACGTAAACCATTCAGGTTTGGAGTTAAAAGATGGAAGAAAGGAACTGTAACTAAACAGTTAGATGCCAGGTTACATGAGGTAGAAACGGAGGATGGTGGAATACTACGTAGGGAGGAGTAGGTGTCACATGAGACGTTCATATGAGTCTCCAGTAAGAATGATGCGTGGTGACCTTCCCACAGATGTAGCACAATGAAGTTGAAATTTTCTCGAAAATCCCACCGAAATGTCTGGCAAAATACCAGATTTTTGCATAATCTTTTGATCATCTTGGATTTTGTTCAAAATCTCACCATAGGTACTATTAACCGTGCTGAATGAGAATATATATTCAAAAATTACATTTATATTAATTAGTCAAATAATTAGCTAATGAAAGTTAAGGTAATCAATCCAAGTGTAAATATGTAAAATTTTAGGCAATAGAATTTTATTTCTTTCACTCTAAATTCATATTCAGCATTAGGAGTCTGTCTGGAGATGTAAACGTTCAGTTTCTGTTGTAGATTTATTCCTCAACTTGTTATCGTGTGACAATTTCGATAGTTTACAATGCAGCCCATTATCAATATCGTTACTGTACGTGAGAAAGAGAATCGGCCTTAAAACTGATCCTTGTGGTACGCCACTTATTTACGTCTAACCATTCTGAGGCTTGTCTATCAGTCACAACTCTTTCTTTACGACCAGTTAACCAATTTCCTAACTTCCGAAGTACAACCCCATCTATACCATGAGACTTAGATTTAGTTAGTAACTTATGATGTAGAACTTTATCGAATATCTTTTCTAAAAATCTAGATAGATGACATCAACTGCTTTACTTTCATCATACATGTTGATTATATCATTAAAGAAACCAAGCGTAATTGTCAGACATGAATGATTTCGTCGATAACCATCTTATCCCGAATTATGGTTTGCATAAGTTTACCAGCTAACAACGTTAAGGTGATTGGACGATAATATCCGAGCAGTAAATTTTATTTTTTTGAAAATGAATGTTGCTTTTTACTGGAACCTTCCTAGTATAAAGTACATATTGAAGAGAGCAGTCAAGGGTGTAACTATCTCATTTTTCGCCCTTTTCACTGACCTTGGATAAAACTTATCTGGGCTTGCTGGCTGTACCGTGTGACTGCTACACCGTGTGGTGGTTGTATCGTACGCTGGCTGTACTGTGAGACTGCTGCACCGCGTGGTGGCTGTACCGTGTGACTGCTGCACCGTGTGACGGTTGTGCCGTGTGCTGGCTGTACCATGTGGTAGCTGTGCCAAGTGGTGGCTGTACCGTGTGGTGGCTGCACCATGTGGTGGCTGTACCGTGCGGTGGCTGTATTGTGTGGTTGTTGTACCGTATAATGGCTACGCCGTTTGGTAGCTATGCCATATTGTGGCTGTACCTTGTGCTGGATTTACTGTGTGATGGCTGAACCGTGTGGAAGTTGGAAAGTGTGGTGGCCGTACCATATGCTGCTTGTACCGTATGACGGCCGTACCGTGTGGCGATGGTACCGTGTCCAAATCGTTCTGGTAAGGAGAACTAGCAAGCTGGTTTCTCAAGAGTTTAATGAGGAAAGTTTTCCACTAAAACTAAGTCGTTAAGCCCATCATCCCCAGGTGTACCGGATCTGTAGCTTGCGGTAAATAAGTCCTAATGTGTAAACTACAATCGCTGCAGAGAATCCACCTTCACAGGTCTGGTCCAACAGGGCCTCAAATATTTTCTATAACTTCATTTTCATCTTTTCTACTTCCGTGTTTCCAACTAGACCTTCTGGCCAGTGTGCCACTTCATGGGAGAGCCTGGAGGCCAACGACCGCTAACTAATGATAGCACCATTAAGGTGAAGGTGTACAAACATAGGCGGAGCGGAGGAGAGTGGCGAGAAGTGAGGAGTGGTGTTCATTCCAGTTTCCACTGGTGACAGCATTAGCTGTGACGTGGTGAGGGAGCCCCCGGCGGCTGGTGACGCACTGACCGAACACATACTTGTTAACTTAGTCAAGGCTGGTGAGGCTAGAACTGCTCTCCTTGTTACGTGGTCACAACTTCCAATTCCAAACCTGGCTTGGTGTCATAGTTCATCGTAATAACTGCATTGAAGTATTTTCCTTCTCTGTATGTGAAATCAACGGAATTCTAATGACTGATTTGTCTTAAGTGAACAATTAAACAACTATTCCAGAAAATGTAAACATACAAAATCACACACACACACACACACACACACACACACACACACACACGACAACTTATAGTCACCCAGGCAGTAAGTATTTAGGCAGCTTAAAGGCGTTCAAAACAAGGCCGAATTCAGTGGGGTATTTATCATGCGTGACAGACCTAGGGAGGAGAGGGAAAAAAACGAGGATTATAGTCAGAAAGTAAAAACACGGGCCTTTGTGGTGCAGTGGTGAGCGTTACACGCCATGACTCAGTCACCAGCCCACACGGGTTTGAATCATGGGTGCGGAAGTCGGTCCACAGATAATCCCAGCTTTTCATCCTCCTCTCGCGGGGATGCCAATGGACAGCGGTCAAGGAAATAATCAGGAATTCGCAATGGAATCTGTGCCACACAGAGATGACAACCACCGAACGAATGTCTCTTCTTAACCAGTGTTTCAGGTGAGGGAAGATCTGCCTCTCATCTGAGGCTCTTCCTGTGCTGTACTGCTAAGCCTAACATACACCTAACCTCCACTACGGTTACGAGGGCTCAACCTATGGGTTATAGACAGAAAAGGGCAAGTGGTACTCATTTCCTGTGGAAGTAACCGACTGCCGCAGCGTCAAAGATGCGGATTACCAACAGACAGTTCTTGGCTCCACACTCATTTTCGTCCCTTTGTACCACTGATCAAAACAAGACACAACAGCATAATATCAAACCCTGCCGACGACAAGGGATTAGTCCCTACGGTTCAAACACAGTAAGACTATCAAATAACCGTAAGCCTTAATGCAGTGGTCAGTGACTTGGTAAACAGAATTCTGGGTAAACAAATACAATCTAATACATTTTGGAGATAAGATGTAGCAAATACCGATATGAAATATTCAGTTAGCCATTATTTGAGGTATAAGGAGTGGGTGTAATTCTCAGTAAAAGCTACAAACGGGATGCTAAAGCCAGCAGAAATATAGCGTATACAATGAAAAACACTATGTGTACATACCTGCTCTTTATAACGTCTTAGTCAGACCCCAAAACACACCGTCCAGTTCTGGTCATCAAAGTTTCTCAAAGGCGAAAAATAAAAAGATACAAAGATCAACAAAACGAGCTCTGTCTATCAAAACGAAACCTTTTCGAGAAAGCCTCGGTCCTCAAATTACTACATCTAACATCTTAGACTCCCGAAGTATTCTTTTTTGTGTGCTGTGATGACACGGGCAACTTAATCGAGGCGATACCATCTACGATATACATGTACATACATCCACATATACAACCGAATATCATGGCTAGGATTTGAACCTATGCGAACTCGACTCCTCGCGTTACAGTCAGCACGCTAACCGCTTCCCCAATGAGATCCAAGGCAACAGAAGTTGCCAAAATACCACAGAATAACTCAGGAAATTTTTTCCATGTGGGGTAACAACAGAACAACTAGAGATAAGGGAAAAGAGACGTAATACAAGGGTGAAGATTGCCTTCATCGGTAGACTTATAGAATATTGGAGAGAATACCGACAGATGTTGTTAAGGTGAATACTAACAATACAATCAAGCCATGGCAAGACACACACACACTTTGATAATATCAATCAGCAGCAAAATGTCTTGCTCAAGAATGACATTATGACACGCACATATTGTAACGTCAATTTTTCTTTTAGATCACAGAGCATCCGGGGTCGAAGTTGAATCCTGAAGTGTGTCCTCCTATGAGATATCAATATCAATAACTTTATTGTACATGGTGATTCATCATAGATATCATTAGCCTGCCGGTTGATATGCTGGAGAGTGTGGAGGATGGGAAGGAGCCTTCTGCTTTACTAACTTCTCAACTTCTATTGAGATGAGGAATATAACATTAGTGTCCTCCATGAGACAACCTCGTCATACACAATCAGGTTTCCATTTATCTGTCCTTTATTTCTAGTCTCACATAACACGTGACCTCACGTCTCCCCCTTCCCACCCATATTTTGATGATCCCAGCCTTCCCTCTCCTCTGACGACTTCACCACCTCACCTCTCCTCTGACAATCCCACCACCTCACCTCTCCTCTGACGACCTTACCATCCCACCTCTCCTCTGACAATCCCACCACCTCACCTCTCCTCTGACGATCCCACCACCTCATCTCTCCTCTGACGACCTCACTACCTCACCTCTCCTCTGAAGCTTCCAGACTCACTCTCAGGGTATCATTCAGACGACATGAACAAGGTAATAAGAGCCTCTTTGAAAGCCACTCCAGAATGACACCCGCTCTGCGACACACCTCTCCTTGCTATTTCTGGTTTTTCTTTCTTAAGCACGATGTGAGATATATCTTCCCTCTCAATTTCTGCATTTTCTCACTCAAATCTACCAACACCATCGTGTCATCAGTATACAATAAATGACTCACCTTCCAAGTGCACCTATCCCTGCCAGACTGCAGATCTATCCCTCTCCCCAGTATCCCTGCATTCAGTTGCATCACCATCCCATCCATAAACAGTTGAGCTGCCGTGGTAACACCAAACACCTTTGCCGCAGACCTGCTTTTACCTGCAACCACTCACCCTCCTCTCTACCTTCCCGAACACATGCCTTTTTTTCTTGATAAAAACTCCCCACTGCATCTAACAGCTTTCCTTCCACACTGTATATTCATTACACCTTCCAAAAGGCATTTCAGTTAACCTTATTGGATGCTTTCTCCACATCCATGAATGCCATATACAAATCTATCTGCTTCTCTCAGCATTTTTCACATACATCATCTACAGCTAACAACTGATCCACATATCCTCTACCACTCCTGAAATCACGGTGTTCCTCCCCAGTCTGATGCTCTGTGCATGCCACCACCCTCTCAATCACCACTCTAACATACAACTAAGTAGGTACACTCAGCAAACACATACCTCTGTAATTCACCTTTTTATGTCCCTTTTCTTTACAGAATGGCTCTATATAGGCATTCTGTCAATCATCAAGCACTTCACTATGATCCACGCATACAATGAAAATCCTTACTCACCAAGCACTAAAACAGCCACCTCCCCTTTCTCAAGAAATTCATGTGCAGTACCATCCCCTCCAACCGCCTTGCTACATTTCATCTCAAACAAAGCTTTCACCACCTCTCGTCCTTTCACTAAGCCACTTACAGGACTTTGTCACTGCATACTTCCCCGACCCAAACACCCCTAATGCGCCATCATATTTTCAAAGACATTCACAAACCTTCAAAGTACTCACTGCATCTCCTCTTCACCTAGTCAGTGTTTGTTACCTCTCACCCATTAGCCCCTTTCACCGATGCTCCCATTCTTTCTCTCGTTTTTCTCACACTACTATCGCATTTCAAACATTTCTTTTATTTTCTCCTTTAGTTTTACTGATATTCTCTTACCCCACTTCTCACTTGCCCTCTTTTTCAACCCCTACTTCTCCTTTTTGACCTCCTTCCGCTTTCTCCTTTTCCCAATCACTCACGCTCTATCCTTATAAGTAACGCTAAAACACCTATACTCTTTTCTCCATCGCATCTTCACATTGTCATTCCACTACTCATCACCCTCTCTCACCTGCCCACCTCTCACCTTCCATATGCCACATACTTCTCTCGCACATACCAGCACTACTTCCCTATACACCTCCCATACCTTACCCATCCCTCATAACCATAGAACGATAGCCCTGTGATGCAGTCTGTCAGAGGATGCAATCCAAGCAAAGCTCAAATATTCAACAGCTGACCTTGGTGAAGTTTAGGTGTAGTGAACTTGGACGTATATAATCAAGAACGTTTCATTTCTTTCCCAATCTAAAGGATTCGTTTTTCCTTATCCTAGGACGGTAAAGCATCACCAGAGCTGAGGATATGACATTCGCAAGATGCAATTATCATATCGCAACGTTTTATACTTGAAGTATCGTCCTCTTTTACACACTGAAACAGCAATAACCCGACAACTCTTTCTCGACAGCAAAAATGCTCCAGACGCGTGTAGCGCCATGTTTGTTATGCATGCCACTCGTCCCCTTTCCTGGAAGCCGCCACCAAGATTGATCATCCTGTCAGGATGGTACCAACAGCTTTGACCTTCTTGAAATATTTCTAAGGCTTTAATAACACAGGGAATGTGTCAGTGCCAGTGAGATTTACGGCAGCGTCTTGCACTGGTGCCAAGGTGACAGAAAACGTTTGTCTTATGTTTCTTTTCTCTCCTTCGCCGGTCGATTGCCTTACGCTCTGCCGTTATTAAGGACTGGAAAACCTTCGTATGATATCAAGCGCATCTGAAAAGTTATATTGTAATGGATGGCGCTACGATAATCCGGAGAGGAGGAAATTCTTCTCTCGCAAGTGTTTATTGTTGCTGGTCCTGCTATGTGTCTCACGGGAAATCTCTGCTCATGAAGGTGATGTCTTGATAAAATGTTCCCCTCATACAACACAAGGTCAAGAGATTATAAATTACAGGAACCATTTCTCGGAGGCAGAAACAGAAACTGAATAGAATACAAATTTACCCGAAAGAAGTTTCTGAAGATTGAGTTCTTTTGACTCAGCAAACTAACACAAATGACCAACAAAATATCCAGTTTTAATGCTATACGACACATGAAGACAAAAGATCATCTTATAAGCAAGTTTCTATGGAAGAGGAAAAAAAAAATATAGGGACGGAAAGGCAAAACACTCAAGGGAGACTGACTGATAAGAACACTGCAGTTGTCGGTATGAGAGTCCCACAGAACCAAGGATTTCAGATCTCAGGCTGCTAACACAGAAATGTTGTTGATGTCACAGACAATGGAAAGTCTCAAGACATCAAGCGGCAGTCACAGATTACAGTTAAGGTAGATTATGTTCTTCCGAAAATAAAAATATTCTTCCATCAAGCATCGTAAACATATGGATAAAGTATTGGATAGCGTGTCTTAGCAGGCAACTAAAAGGAGCTGAAATTTGGGGGCTGGAACCCCCTCCCCCTTGCATTTCAGTTTCTAAACGTGGAAACAAAGGAAAACTAGCTGAGCGAAGAGAGCTCATCCTCCTGGCGGGCTCAGGCTGGGTGATGTCTGAATATGCAAGGATGTAATCAGGATGAGAAGAAGGCAGAGTGAGGGATGGAATGCTCAAGAATGTTTCTATCAAACTACGTAAAATCTTTTCATGATTAATAGCAACTAATTCACACGAAGCTTGGAATGTGCAGCCGCCTTCACCTTACAAACTGGACAGTCAGCGTTGTCAGTCCTCTCTTTCCGTGAGGTGTGAACCCAGGGAGTAGCGACTCGTTACTTCGAAGATTTCATTTCAAGAAACTTCCAAGTTTTCATTGTCCGAAGTTTTGCTTATCATGCCGAGGTCATTACTAGTATCCGCATCGTCTCACTACGTGTGGTGTTAACTTCGGTTTCGATAAACGAACACAAGTTATTGTGATGTTGCGCCTACCGCTTCGTGGCCTGTGAACCTGAGAGTATCAACTCGTGAGTTCGAAGCCAAACATGGGTAAACAGAGGTGTTCTCTGAGCTCGGGCAGTGAGACCACACCAGTCATCCTGCGACACCGTTGTTATAATGATTGTGGTATCGGTGTTATCTTGACCCAAGTGGGAAATAATGAAAATTCATTGATGGAAGTGGATTTTATCAAAGATTGATGATGAATTATAATATTCATTACTCGATAATGCTTAAACTGTCAGAGATGGAATCACCATGGGCGGGGTAAGTGGAGGGATGAGGGTGGCTTGAAGGAGAATGTGGAGTGAAGGTAGAGGAAAGTGAAGCACGATGTGTGGGGCCGCCTCTGATGATCCTAGCTTGAAGCAGCGAAATGAAAACAAAACAGTTAAATAACTATTCTGATGCATCCTTTACCTACTACTACATAGGCCGGAAGAGCTGCCCCTTACGACACACCCAGCAGGTGTAAAAGTCATCCTCGAGTTGGTGACATTTGCTTCTGTGGATGGAGGGACATGGCATATGTGTGTGTGTGTGTGTGTGTGTGTGTGTGTGAGATCATCATGAGGGTGGGGGAGTTGCATTATCATTGGATAATTTATACTTCCACCACAAGCTGCGAATAAAATTGCAATTAACATCAGTCTCAGCATTTTCGTTTAGTCCTTCATATCTACATAATTCCTTCATAAAACATTGCATTGTATGTAGGCGTCAGCTACCAGCGGACTCGTCTCTCACCGGTCTCCAGTCTTCCCTCCATACCTTGCTACCTTGTCACCCCCCTCACACGACGACCCCACTCATCTGCCGCTTCCCGACCCAAGGTCACAAATGAAAGCTTCGAAATAGCGAGTCGATGCTCCCTAGGTTCACCCCTCACGGAAGAAAAGGGCTGATAACGTTGACTCTTTCGGTTGGACGTGGAGGCGGCTCTGGCATCACTCTGAGAACACAGGAATCACGGCTGATCAGATCAAGAAAGTCAGCATCACAAAACATCATTGTATATGTATATTCATGTATGGGGCTCCTCACCAGCTTCCTCTAATGCCGTCGTAAAAGTGTGAGGTTCTCTCCCATTTATATAACATTGTTGTATATCTGATCACGTCCATTGATCCAACACATACCTATGTCTAATCCCAACACACGTCATCATCGTTGTTCTGTTTGGTTTCGTAATGACTTCGTGTTGCAGTGATCAACAGCTGCTCCACAAGCTCCTTTGCTCAAGCTGCCTTCATGTAGTCTCGAGAGATTTGTGTGACAAAGAATTCATTGGGCAATATCCGATATTCTCGGCTCCATTCTCTGTCGTGAATGCGTCAAGTGTTCTGGTCCAGTCGTCCAAAACTGTTCTTCCTTTACACAGATAAATGTGAGTCACTATCAAAGTTGGCACTGCCAGACCCAGGACTCCTGGATCAAAGATCAAAGGAAATGTGTCTGTAGATTTATCCAAGAAGGTTCCTTGATAACTCATATAATTTCTATTGTGTTTCATGATTTTAGAACTACTGAACAATACAAATATCAGTGTAATGTGAAAGAATGGATCTCACGATACTTAGAAGACGTATAGACACAGACCCTGAACCCTTGTACGAGCAGTTCCTGAGGCTACCTTGAGATCTTTAGAATATTAAAGAAAAATGAATAAAATTCTCCTCTTCTTTATGCATTATCAGGTCTTTGCGCACATGTCGAATCGCTGCTTTCTGTAACATTAAAGAAATACCAAAAAATTTCAGCTCCCCTTATATACACTTTACTCATTAAGATAAATTCTGTCCTTTATGTGAAGTTAATGCCTTCAGCAGTGGACTCAAACCCTCGGCGCTCCACCGACACTGTTGTGTTCAGGACGAAGACGAACTCGATTCAGAAACTGCGGATGAACGCGTCTGCGAACGAGGTACACACAGCACCGGCGTCCTAGTCATGACCCTTTGTATCCACTTGACGCAGACCACACCAAGACGGATGAGCCACTAGCACAGTCAACGGTACATGTCGCTGCTCCACGGAAAGGCTTCTCACGACTTTAATCAAGGTACAATACATTTCCAACACAATACACGCGGAGTTCAACATCCGGCACTTGTGAGTCAGATAAATGAATTTCGTGATCATTAGACAGATTTTAGATTAGATGGATCAGACGAAGTAAATTTCGAACAGGATTTCTAAGCTGGTCAGGAACATATATAATAATATATATAACAACTACATGATACTGTTCTTATGGCAGGGACAACCACTACACTAGTGCGCAATGTTGGTATCTAATCATGTAAATTTCGAAAAGGATTTCTAAGCTGGTCAGGAACATATATAATAATATATATAATAACTACATGATACTGTTCTTATGGCAGGGACAACCACTACACTGGCGCGTAATGTTGGTATCTAATCAATAAAACGACTAACTGGAATAGATTTGATTTTCTTCCATATCTTAGCGCTTTTCTTTTCTTCTTTTCTTAACCCTAAGAACTACTTTGGGCCATGACGTTCGTTAGGGCTTGGAACAAGATATAATCATCACATGAGTTTTGACCATTTTTCCAGGGACATATTTCACAAGTTTTTCTACACATAATTTCTCCTTCATCGGATGAACAAGATAAACAAAGGTTGCTGAATATTGCCTTTGCTGACTGTCTCTATCATACATCGTAATCTATAGTTTGTAAGGTATAAGAACAACAATATTATCTTATCGAGGATTTCACCACGGGAGGATACACGATGTCCTTAGGGTTATAGCTGTAGCTGGGCCAGAGAATAGCTTCAATATAACCAAACTATAGCTGTTGTGGAGGCGTGTTGTAGCCGTAACAGACAATAGGTATGTAATCTATACTCTTGATCCTCAGTGCTACACAGAAGCCTGGCATTACAACAGAAGCCTCACAGTATTGCAGCCACAACGCACTCCACCGTTGGGCGAATGTTGTACAATGCTTCCTTCGTAAACCACGTACTGACGAACACTAAGTATGTCGCACCTCATAGAAACGACAAGGGACCAATACTGAATGAATTACGAACATATCTGACAAAGCTGAGTCTGCAACATTCTGCACCAGAGATACAAGAACGTACATCAGGGTTATGACACAAGACATGTTGACGAGTTAGCCACATCCAAGTTATGTAACAGCAAC